>NC_051311.1:23480486-23783516 GCF_015220235.1 Choloepus didactylus
GACTTTGAGAGAAATGTGGAGAATATATTGGAAAGTAATAATGTGTTAAGTCTGGTTTGGGCTTGAATATTACTTTAAGAAAGTCCAAGTTTGTGTGTGTGTGTCTCTGTGTGTGTGTGTGTGTGTGTGTGTGTGTGTGTAGTTCAAGAATAACTGAAACTGAGAACTTGAAGCTGGTTAGGATACTGTCTCTTTCCTCAGACTCTGTTCTTTTGTATATATGTCTTTTTCACCCTTCTCTTTTCTCTTCTTTCTCCTTATTTATTTTCCTGTCTTTTTCCTATTTTCTCCTTCCACTTCTTCTTCCCCTTGCCATTTTCTCTGCCACTTGCCCTTGCCTCCTTCCTTTCAGTATTTTCCTTTTTATATTTCTTCAAGATTTTACTCACTTTATATCTTGATTTTACTAGTTTTTCTCTGAAAAAATGCATATATTCTACACTTTTTAAAAATTTAAGGATCACAGAATTAGTTTATTTATAAATACCCGAAGAACTCTTGTTTACCTAAACTGTGTCCAGAAGGTTAATGCATTAGTCCAGGTAAAAAACAAAAACAAAAGCAAAAAAACAATGAAAACCTATAGGATAGGTGATTTTCTATAACAAAGGGTCTCAGTGTTGGATATTCAATAATCCCACATGTTCTTATCTCAAGATGATGGGTTTAATCTTCCTCTTAAACTTAAATGAAAATCATGTTTGTATCATCTCAACTAACAGTTATGCATCCTGGATGTTACAAAGGCAGTTGGTAGTTTGGTCATGGTGGGAAAGTAAATATGACTGGTTGTAATGATTTAGCTACATTTTTTTTGATGATAGAACACAACAGAGGTCATTAAGCTCTGCAGAACACCATAAAGTGTACAAAATTGTGGTATAGACTTGTAAATAAGTACAAATTATTTTTCAGGCCATCATTTTTAAAACCACTTACAAAGGATACATGTTTATATTTTTCAATTTAAATTATATATAAAGTTTATATATAAATTTAATTTAAATTATATATATGATTCAATTTAAATTATATATATGAAATTCAGGACTAGTTCCAGGGAAAACTGTGACATGTATTTAATAGTTTTCAATAAATATTTATGCTGTGGGAATGTTAGGGAAGGAGAATTTTGCTATTAAAATATTTAGTAAAGCTCTACTTTATGCTTTACAAACTCCTTTAATCAGTTTGGCCTCTGACCTTTACTGATATTCAATGAATGAACCCATCTGTTCTTTGATTTATTTGGCAAGCTTACCAATTTTATGTTGCCAATACCCTTCTGTCTTCTGATACAATGTAATCTTATTGTGAAACTTTTTGCTATACTGATGCTTAATTTGAAGGTCATGGGTGTAGTATGAAGAGGTACCCCTGGAAATGACATCCCAAAAGCCTTGAGATCAAGCAAAGGTTCTCAACATATGATCCCCACATGTTGCATATTTCTGTATACCATATATGTCCACAAAAAGAAAATGTGAACATTGGATGGCATTCCAAAAACAAACAGCAAAAATTCATGCAGCCTATCACAATAGACAGAATCCTCCTTTACACATTAGACTGTGTGAATTGTTGAATAAAGGTGGAACTTGAATTAAAACAAAAGGTAAAAGGTATGGCATTGTGGAGAAAAATTTGGAATTTATAAGGTATTACAAATCTTGTCCTGTGAAATGGGCTTAGTAAATTTAATTCTGTGATACAATCATCTGTAACATGGTCACTAACTCCTGTATGAACATGTAAACTTGATTGGTATCAGGCTTTATGTTATTCCATGTTGACTGTTGAAAACCTGCCACTGCAGAGTCCCTAATTTTGTGGAGTTAACCATCAAGCGGGGAGGCAGACACTCAAACAAAATGGTACAAAAACCAAGCAGAATCTAATCATGGAGTTTGATATGTTTTTTAGTGAACTCACCATAGCATTCCTAAGGTAAAATAGGTCTATAAAGTAACATTTGCCATTGGCAATGGCAAGAAAGATTTCCAAGAGCATGCAATCTTGGTTGAAATTCATAACTCTAAAAGATGATCAAATAGGAGATTAGAGGGGAGCGCTTCTTGGTGGGAGAAACAACATGTGGAAATTCAAAAACATATGCAGATACAGCTTGTCTAGAGAAAGGCTGCAGTACACTTTTACTAAAGCCAAGGGCACGTGGAGAAGGAAATGATGGAAAGATATGAGGCAGCTGATCACAAAGTTTATCTTTCCAGTCACTTACTGCTTTTAGGGAATACTTTCTTCTGCCATTTTAATACTTGATGTTCCCAACCACTTATCAAAATTTAGGTATTTTTGCAGAATTTTGAAAAGATTGCTGTCTCCTAAATTACGTATTAATTTAGTTAATTAATTACATGGATTAAGATGTTGTTACCTAGTTAATGTGATAGCACTAAAGTCAATATCTTAAAAAAGCTATTAATGAATTATATGTGAAATAATAAAAATCTTAGTTATTATAATTATATTTTCTATATAAATATGTAGATTAGGGTATATATGCACATAAGTATGTATATGTAATTAGAGATTGGAATCTGGGGAGTCTAATGAAACTATATAGGAGGCCATCTCTCCACCTAAATTCCCAGGGGGCAGATTTCATATTCTTGAGAATATCTTAAATTAGGGCTGTGTTAACCATTGAGGTAATTAAAATAAAAGATGATATTTTATACAATATAACAGTTGAAGTGTACTTAGATAGTTGTGAATTATTAAACAAAATAAGAAAATTTATGGCATCTTAAGTATTAAAAGATAATTGTGTATAATTGCAGTCATGATTCTAGAAAGTGATAAACTGTACTTTGATTATATTAATAAAATTATTCATAAGTATATTGGGTAATAGTTTATGTGACTATCAATATGTATTTTCTCAGAGGGAAGCCCTTAAAATAGCACTTTATATCATTTTATTGTTTTCTTTTTAAATGCTTGTGAGAGACACTGAAGCAAGAGCTTTTGAAAGGTAGTACTTTGATTATTCAAAATTCTGCAGATCAATGTATAATTTATAATCAGAAAAGTAAATAATTTATCTAAAATGTTTAATAGCATATCTCACCTGCAGTTAGGTGTAAAAGTGATAAAGAATTTAGGAGTTGGGGTAAAACTTAGATATCATCTAATCTAGTTTTATATTTCAAGTGACAAACCTGAGACACAGACTGAGTGATGTGCCAAAATCCAGAACTGAGGCCAGAGGAGGGACTGGTGTCCCAATTTCTGGATTCCCTCTTCATTGTAATTTTCATGATTGTGCCGTTTGATAAAGAGAGTGTTACTCACTTTGGTCAGAGTACATTGTAAAATTTTCAAGGACTGGGAGCAGTAAGAGTTGTAAGAACTGAAGATATAAGGAGTTTGAGAAAAAGACATGTTAGGAGAGAGAATCAGGGGCCAGGTCATGCAGCATTATGCAAGAAATTTGCCCTGTACCCTTGATTGCCTTTGAAGAGCATCAGGCAGGGTAGTTAGTGGCACGATCAGGTTGGAATTGCAATGCCATCTTGTTATAGAAATTATAGATATACAATGATACATAGTTACACAGAAATTGTATAGTTATAGAAATGTTACAGAAATTGTATTGAAGAGGGGAACATGCTGAGTCAGGAGAGTCACTAAGGATGCTTGTTTCAGTGAAACAGGTGACAGCTATGGTGACATAAGCTAAGACAGAGGTAGGGGGGATGGAATTAAACTTGACAAATGTAGGAGGTATTTTAAGTAATTTAAGGAGGGATCAAATCACACAAGCCATTAATATGGAGCTAAATTCACCCTGAAAGATGAAACACAGATTTGATTGGATACTGTCTTAATTTGCTAGGGCTGCCATCACAAAATAGAGTTGTGACCCCATGCCTGCTGATTTGGTATCTGCTGATTCAGTTACCCTTGGTTAACCATGGGAAAAATAATGAAAAAAAATTGGAAATTTTGGAAAATTCCAGAAAATTAAAATATATTAAAAAAAATGTTTGTAAGTTTCAAACCACCCACAAAGCAAATGCAGGCTGTAATGTGGTGAAGTCCACCAGCCTAGTACATGACTCATCTGCCTGTGTCCCTATACCCACGCTCCCATGAGACACGTTCCTCCAGTCTGCCTTTAGGGTTCTCATTGACTGCATTCCTTGGCTTTGTTTAAGCCCTATAATAATGTAATAATGGATCCAAAGCATAACAGTGACAGTCAGCTGAAAGTGCCTTTGCTTAAAAGAAGCCATGAAGTGCTTCCCATTAGTTGAAAAGTAAAGATTCTTGATATGATTGAAAAAGAAAGAAAATCTTATGTGGAAATTGGCAAGTTGTGTGGCAAGAATGATTTGTGAAGTGATGAAACATAAAGACAAAATGTGTGCTAGTTTTTCTGTTGCACTTCAAACTGCTAAAGTAACTGCTCCAATGCATGATAGGGTGTTGGTGTTCGCTTCTATCCGTGGCTTCAGCCATCCACCATAGGTCTTGGAATGTTTCTCCTGCAGATACGGGGCCCTACTGTACCACAAAATGGGTGGCTTTAAACAACAGGGTTTTATTGTGTGACAGTTCTGGAGGCTAGAAATCCAAAATCCAGGTGATGGCAGGGCTGTGGATCCTCAGAAGGCTGTAGGGTTCTGGCAGTGGCTTGAGGGCATGGAAATCTATGGCCTAACTCAATCTCTGCCTTATCACAGAAATTTGTCTGTGTCGAAATTTCATCTTATAAGGACACCAGTCATGTTCGATGAGGGCCCAACCCAATCCAATTTGGCCTCATCTTAATTAACAACATCTTCAAAGATCCTATTGTCACCTTCATGGGACTAGTTGTTAGGTCTTGACTATACCATTTGAGGGGCCTCAATTCAATCCATAACAAATATTAAATGTGGGAGAGAAAGGGAATCAATAATAAAATGCCAAGATTTTTGGATTGGACATCTAGACAATGTCCCTTTTACTGAGATAAGCGATACAAGTGTAAGAAGAGGTGGAATCTTGTTTTTATGTATTGCATTTGAGTAACCTGTGGAACATTATGATGCCCACTTGTCAATTAGGTATATGTGTTCAGGGTTTAGGAAACATACAGTCTTGAGATTAAAATGTGGGATTTACAAACATAAATATGGCAATTTTACTTATAAAAATGAATGAAATAGCACAGAGGGAGAGAAGATGAGGACTCAGGATAGAATTTCAGTTATGATGGAAAGATGGTCAAAGAACAAGAGCCACCCCACCCGCATGCAAAAAAAAAAAAAATACAAACACAAAGAAATCTGAACAAGCATTTGCAGAATAATTCAACACTCTCCTACTTAAGAAAACCAAATAAATCAAAACAATATGCAGGGAAACATTTAGCCAAGTTAAACGCAAATTACAAGCTATCTTTCCCTGACCCTCTATGATACGGAATAACCATCGTTCACCTTGAGAGTCAACGTCTTGATGCCGTTTCCACCAAGGCTGTCTGAATTTTCATCCTTTTCTAACCAAATCTCAGATATGTAAATATATATTAACCTCCATACATTTATTGTAGCAATTATTTGTCATGATTTCTGAGAGGTCAAACATTGGCTTTTCATCTCTTTTCTTAAGAATCTTGTAAGTTGGCCCATGTTAGGCCCACAAAAAGTTTTTGTTTGAATGAGTAAATTAGCTGAATTAATGAAAAGATGATGAATTAAGGAGACTTGATTTAGATTTTGAAACATCAACATCATTAATAGTACTGCTTTATCACATTATATATAATTCCCACTCTTAAGTATATTTTTAATGATTCCTTTCACCTGAAGATAAAATTTGAGATTCATTCCATTACTGTTTTCACATTTCTTTTCTCTGTGTCAGCCATATCATGCCAAATTCTCCATTCCTGAAGCATCCTAGTTTAATCCCTCCCTCCAAATTACCCCCTCCTTCACCTGTTCTTTTTTCTGATCTCAGTATTTCATTTAGCATGGCCCTTGTCCTCACAAGTTCTTTCCTAAATTTACCTTGTTCTTGATTGCTGTTTTGGTCAGAAGATCAAAGCACTTTAAATCTGAAGTGATATTGATGTTCCTCACTAAGCCAGGACAAAGCTATTCTTAGATTTCTCCCCAGATTTGAAGTGATTTACAATTCTCACATCAACCAAGATTTTATTTCCTGTGATGGAATTCCCTTATTCACTAATCAAGAGGAAAAGTTAGGTTCTCAATTAAAGGTACTACACGAACTCAAAATGTGATGCAGTTTCTGAGTCAAATCACGCAGAAACACTGATTTCCATTGCTCTGTATCTAAACAGTGAATCTATACTCAAGTTAGGTCAAGAAAGGCAGGGCTATTCATGATCAGTTTGAAATTTCGAGATGGGTCAAAGAGGAAAATCCTAAATTTCCAGGTACTTAATAGACCTGAGCACCCCAAGTGACTCAGAATTTCAAGCAAAATTAAGAAAATACAGGGCAGCACAACAAGTTTGAGGCAGAATTATGAAATAGGGGAATTTTAGTGGAATAAGTTGCCCAATGGCTTTGTGGAGATCACAGGTGGGAGTTGTATAATCAGAAAATATCAAAGAAAAGTTCATGAATTTAAAGAGATGATGAAGTGGTAGGGCTAAAATGGTTATATTTGACAAATAGAAGTATTTTTCTTTCCCAGTGAATTTCTACTAGGTTACAGTCCATCCTACTGTGGGAGACAATTGTCTTTCTCCAGTTCTCCCACATGGCTGGACCTATTTTGTTAGAAGAAACATACAAGGACAAATTCCAGGTTTTGAGATCTACAAAAGTGCTCCTGATTAATAAAGCAGTTAGTTGTTAATAAAACAGTCTTATTACCTATTTTGTCTTATTTAATCATTATCACAACACTGTGATGTAGATGTTACAAATCATAATTCTCAATGAAGCAATGTAAACTTAGGGAGCTGTGGTGACTTTCACAAGGTCACCAGATTAGGAAGCAAATTGATCCTAGACTCCTAACCCTTAATTACAATGCATTTCCCTACACTACGTAGTGCAACAAATATGAAATAAGATATCTTTGAATATACTCAGACTTCAACTAAAAATGTAAAATTTATGCTTAGTTGCAGTTTAACAAAAGTGATTCTTAATTTAACACACTGATGATCTACTTTCATAGTCACCTATTATAATAAAGGATAAAGACAACCATTCTCTCTTTAGTAAAATCAAAGGATTCCTTACATTTTTCTGAAGATGTATGTATCAATCAAGATTCAACCAGAGACACCAAATCAGTAGGAGAGTTATGTTAAATCTCTTATATTAAGAGATTTATTGCAAGGAATTGGCTTATATTAAGAGATTTATTGCAAGGAATTGGCTTAAGAGAGTGTGGAGACTGGATAGGCAAATCCAAAATCCCTAGGGCAGGCCATAGGAGAGGCAGGCTGGAACGTTTGTGTGCAGAGTGAAGCTGCTTTCCACAGGTGGATTTTTCCTTCTTCAGGGAAGCCCTAGCTCTACTCTTAAAGCCTTTCAATAAATACATAATATCAATACAGGGCACAAGTAATATTGGCAAGGTTGTATTTGTAAACATGGAGTTTAAGGTTATTATTTCTTTTTGAATGCTGCTTCTTGAATCAGTTGCAGTATGCAATATAGCAGGTCATCATGTGCTCCCCAGCCTTTACCACAATTTACCTTTAATTCTATAATTCTATTTCTCTTAATGAGGTCATTGAAAAATTATCCCTTTTCCTTACCTAACTCTACACTTCTACTAGTGTGCTAAGCCTGGTTGTAAGGGCCAGACATAACCCTCCCCCAATAAACAAGCATATGAAATGAATCCTTCTTAGTCCTTTTAAACAAGAAACAATTTTATTCTCATTAGTACTCATAGTTTCTTCTCTGTGGATACTGTTGATGATCAAAGTCAGTTTTCACTTACCTGACAGTGAAACAGAAAATTACCTCTAGGATATAATTCACAATTCTTTTGTTTTCTTACAGATGACTGAATATTTTAATGATAGCACAAAGTAAGGATCTGGGACACAGATGACCTAAAAATAAAAAAAAATAAAAAAACTACATACATAAAAGAATCATTTTAAGAATCCCTGCGGGTTTGAATAAAATAAAATTATGGAGCACTTGCCATTTCATAGCCCTTTTATAAAATTATTACCTCCAGAGTCATAAGAGGATTTTATTTTTAATGGGTTGCGTTTATTTCAAGATGGTCTAGAATCCTAGTGTTAATTACAAATTCATGCTTCTTTTGTTTATCGGTGACATATGCTCTACGGCTGCAGTACTTGTCACACACTGGGTATCACTCCCATAAAACAGATGCTGCAAGGAAGAAAAGGGGCATGAATTTATCTTTTATGATGAAAAAGTTGAACTCTTCCAAGAAGGACATTCTAAGAGCTGAATCAAATATTTGATTTTTCACTAAACTACAAAATAAAAAGTGTTTTTAACAAATGCTGCAGTTAGAGTCAACTAACCAAGGACTTTAGGAGGACTTTGTTATTATTGTCTAAAGTCCAATCTAAAATCACTTGTCACCTTAGGTGTTTTATCTATTGATTGGGCATCAATATTTAATCCTCTGTTTCTCAAGAAATTGCCACATAATATACCATCTTCAGTACTTAAAAAATATACTTTTCAGGTGTTTATATATACAATATATAACTTTAAACATTTTGCATTTTTAGAGAAAATACTTTTTGCTAAGATTTTTTTTTATCAGATAGTACTTTGGAACTACATATTAGTTTAATTTTTCTTTGGATTCTTATTTTGGCTTTTGTGTTGCTAAAAGATGAAAATGCAATTTATTTTGCCCTTCTCAAAACATTACAGTATATCTGTCCTCTGGTGTTTTAACAGAGTATTATAACATCTGGTTGGGTCATTGGCATTCTGACAGCTGCTGACAATCTGATGTCTCATGCTTCCAGTTGGGTAGATAAGAAGTGGCCCCATCTTGTTGCTGTCAAGTTCTGGATGCATGCATATATTCAACCTGTCTACATAGGTGAACACCAAGTTTTCCTCATTTACTTGAATCAATAGTCTTGGGGTGATTCAATGTCTTACTTTTCTTAGTGATGCTTTCCATCTTTGGGGTATTTAAGGATGCAAGTTTGAAAGGTACTGCTTTAGTAACTATCAGAAAAGCACATGAGAATAATTCTTCATGAGTGGAAAACCTATGTTCATTCATGACTATATACTGGGGAAATATATTTGTAGCAGATTGCTATTGATGAAGGATTGTCATAATGTCTGGAAATTGAAGGTAAACGTCAAGTAATCCTGTGTTTCTAGACAACCCGTATGAATTCAAGGAAAAAGCAACATTCAGTCTTTACATTAAGCATAAATTACTTGCACTTGGCCTTGATTGAGCTACTTTAGTTGCTCCCCTTTCCTTTGAGATGTTATTTTAAACTTCTGTTACAATGTTCTTGTGTTGGTATGACTGCCTCTTGCTCCCTTTATGAATTAGGCAGTAGAGCAGAATAAGTAGTAATATTTTCTTTTCTGGAGAAAAAAAAAAGACCACTAGGATTGGATTAAGCACTTATTTTTCTCTGTTTTTCTTGATTTAATGTTATAAATTTAGATGTTTTTGTACAGTTGAAACTACTTTACTGACTGACCTCTGAAATTGGTTTATGTTTGTTACTATACTGTTTTCAGTCATTATATATGACTTAACATATATGAATTAATTGTTACTTCATTTCTTTGGCATACAATTATGTTTTCAAATTCACCTTTATTTGGAAATTAGAGGCTGACTTTATTTAAGTGGTATAATGTAAAATTGGTGCTGATTTTTTTTTTTTTTTTTAAATCTTTTCCTGTATTCTCCCCTTTGCCGTGAAACATTTTAGGGTCATCCTACTCTGATGCTTGGCTTGACCACTTAACTTGTTTTGGTTAATGGATGTTAGGAAAGTGATGCAAGCTGAAGTTTGAATAGCACTGTGTGACTAGATTTGCTATAGCTGCTCTTTCCCCTGTCATTTCATGAAATGGGCATTAAAGCTAGGCTACTGGTCCCTGGAACAAGATGAGAAAATGAGCCTTATCAGAGTTGTCATAGTCAATCTAGCTGAGCCCATTCAGGATCAGACAAATAACAATTCCCAGACATCTGGGCATCCCACCCTCCCAACTCAGCCTAAATTGTCGGCTTGAAGCCTTGTGAGCTAAGTCAATTTATTACTTCATGACCCTGAGGTTTTGTGGTGGCTTCTCATTAAGATCCGTGTGGAAATTAAATATATACTATTATAGCAATAGTACTTAAAAGTGAGATGCTAACCATAACAAAAGCTGAAAATGTTTGGCATTTGCTTTGGGACGAGGTGGCAGTTGAAGGCTAAATTGTGAATAACCTAATAGAAGACTGGAAAATCATGAGGAAATTGTTTTAGGGTGCTGAGAAAATGACAGGCCTTGTTAGATAGTTGCAAAATATTTGGTAAAACTCTAGGAACTATTATCTTGGAAAATTAAAAAAAAAAAAAGTAATTAATGATCTTGTGGACTTGTAGAGGGGGACAGAGTATTGAAAGCATCTCCCATGTCTTAACTACCTTCTTATCATAAGGTACTTCAAGAAAGATATTAATTATAGATTATTCAACCAACTTTCAGGCATAATTCAAAGGAACTGCTACATAGAGTCCAAAAATTCCCGTATTTGGGGGGATGGAAAGAAAAAGTTTTTTTTTTCCTCTTCAGTATCTCCAGCCAAGAAAATAGTCTTCAGTTAAAACATAGTCTCTCAATATAAAGACAAAATCAACTGTCTTTAAGTCATCTGAAAGAACAAAGTTGATACCTAGTAGACCTCTTACTTGAAATGAAAAACCTTCTAAGAATTTTCAGGATATTGTCTCTGACATATACCGAAGTAACTTTAGAAATGGAAATATTGAAACACAAAGACACACACAAATGGATAAAGCTTTCAGTACAGGTAAAAGACTCAAATCTGAAACACAGAAAGCGTAAAGAAATTTTAAGTTGTAATTTTTTACTTCTTTGTTTGTTTGTCATTTTTCTGGCAAATGCTATCAAAAAACAGACTAAAATTTTTAAAATGTAAGAAGGCCTCTGGACCCAAAACATTCCATGGTAAGAAGTAGAGTGAACAAGTTGCACAAAAGGCATATTTTCCAATGCCTTTTCCATAATAAGCCAACAAAGTCATTTCAGAGGAAAAAGCCAAGGTGCATCACTTCCAGGATTTCAGAAATGTTATAGATATATGATTACTATGTTTGTTCTAACCTTTTCCTTTTTCGGTGGAAATGTATATTGTGGTTATCCTGTCCCTGCCTCCCCATCGCATATTTGGTGTTTTGGAGACAGATAACTTGATTTTTCAGCTCACAGTTCTCTGAACCAAGAGGAGACAAACATAGGGCATATGACCCCGGACACTAAGTTTATTGTGATGAGATTTTGGGATATCCTAGGGATGGGCATCAGCATATTTTTCATGTGAGAAGGAAATGAATAAATGTGTTCAGAAAGTGGACTATATTAGATTGACTCCCCCACCCTAACCCCCACTATCCTTGCCGTTTGCCATGTAACACTGGAGTGACTTCCAACTTTGACTCTGGGCTCAGTCACAGGATTTTCTTTGGCCAAATAAATACGATGCAAGAAGATGCTGAAAAAGTGCTTATACAATTGGATGTGGACTCCCACTTGAAAATAGCCATCACCATGAGAAGGACATAGCCAGTCTATCCCTTTGGTCCTAGTAGGAGAGTGAGAAATGTGGAAGAAAGACAGACATTTGAGCAAATCCAGCAGAAACCATAAGAACTACCTGAAGGTTTATTACTGTATTACCATATTCTGGTTGCTCACTATGCACTATTGTGACAAAAGATATCCAATTTAATTAATGAGATACACAGGTCCATAATACTGTCTTTATTATAGGAAAAAGATTACATGACCATCATCTTCTATTCCAGGCAAAGTACACAGATTTCAGCTTCCAAAATCTAATGATTATAGCGTATCTAAACTTTTCCCTAAAACTAACTTACTAAAGTCTACTTGCATATATTTTCATCTTTAAGAAGCACAACCTTATTAAGTGCAATGTGAGTCTAGACCGAAGATTGTCCTCTGAATGTGTACGTGTATCTGTCTATGTTTTGAGTATCTGTGAGGCTCAGGGTCAAATACAGTTTTCAGAACTTTAGACCGTTTTGACTGGACTGCTTGTCTGGGAAGAGCAAAATTCTATGTCTACTCCATGAGGAAATCCTGAACTGATACATTTTCACTTAATAATTTAGCATATTTCAGTGTCCCCACACCTAACCATTAGTTGAAATGTCACAAAAATAGATTATACATAGTTTGATATGCTGGTAGATTACTTGAGATAATCAATTTATTTGAGGAATAAATAAGATATCACTTTGAGTTGAATAGTGAACACGGTTAACAATTTTTCTGACTACAACTTTCATCTTTTAAAATCTGAAAATAAGAATTGCATTTTCATCATGAAAGGCCTTATAATAAAAGAAGTTAGAATTTTCTATTTGTATGCGTGCTAAGTAGTCACTTCATCCTAAAGCTATAATTGTAAGTCTTTTCTATGGGAAATTCAGAATAATTACTGAGCCAGAAAATAGTAAATATAGCAGCCAAAGATGTTCTATGAAAACAAAAGCTTAATTTTCAGTTTTTTATCATGTATTTAATATCTGATCTTTTATGAATAAGAATTATGAGTCCATAAATGGCATCAACTATCTTCCAGCTGCAATTGTTTTTTGTTTTTGTTTTTTTTTTCCTGGTAAGATGTAGTTTCTCTTTCAAAGTAGGAAATGTACAAGAGAATATTTGGTTTAATATGTGATCATTTCTCTCTTGATAACAAAGACTGAATAATTTAGAGAGACGATATTTCTTTTCTGTCATTTATAAGCTCTCCCTTCAGAGTAGTATTAAATTTTTATTCTCTTATTTTTTCACATATTACTTAGATTCTTTAAAATGACTTCATCTAAAGGTCAGCTAACTTTCTATCTGATTTCATTTTATCTATGAAAGTTTATGACTTTGGATTTGGATTAGCGATGGGTAAAGATAAATATAATGTCAAAGGCATGAGAACGTTTTGCAGTCAGAAAATAACAGCCCAGTAACCAATGAAGATACATAGTGAGGTATCCCATAAGAACTGGGTAATAAGAGGAAAAATTGCCATCTGAAAGTTAAATGCTAAAATTAACTTTTAGTGGATCAAGCAAAAAACATAAATTCACCTTAAAGCTAGGTGTTGGCTTCTAGCCCAGCAAGACTTGTTGGGGAACCTGAGTGAAGGTAATAACATATCAGAAGAATGAATGCATCAGTTAGATGGGGATTTTGGCTTTTACACTGAAGACGCAATAAAAAGAAAAGGAAGGAAAAATACACAGAGAAGCAAATATTTCTAGTGACATCAGAAGACAGGAGACTTAGAAAATGGACTTTAAGTTTGATAATATTATAGGCAACAAAATCTCTATAGTGGAATAGATGTTTTAGGCTACTTAGCTTGGATGTCATTAAGTAACAAAATTTGCAAACTGATTCCCTTTATTTCAATTTCATGCTCACAAGCAACCTCTTTGTTTTTATGTGGGTTCCCATGTAGGACTCCAAAAGGAAGAGAACGTTTTGGCTTTGCCAGCCTAAGTGCACTAGTCTATATGAGATATATACCTATTAATATCTGGTCTTTTACTTTTCCTTATCAGCTTTGTAAGTACATATTCTGAACTCAGTCCCCTCCTGTACTGTCAAAATCAAGTTGTTTTATAATTTGTTTGTTTGTGGTTTTACCTGCAAGGCCAAGGCACCACACACGAGAAGACAGTAGGAAATTCAACAAGATAATGCTTCTTCAAAACTATCTCGGAAGTCATCCTAGTAGCCTTTGCAGATTATCCTTCAATCTTAATGAGCATTACAACTTCTGAAAACCTTTCCTTGTATTAGTATCCTGTAGCTGCTGCAACAAATCACTCCAAACAGGGGGCTTGAAACAATAGAAATAATTCTCTCACAATTCTGGAAGACAGAAGTCCAAAGTCAAGGTGTGGGCAGGGCCACATGCCCACTGAGGCTCTTGGGGAGAACCCCTCCTTACCTTCATCGGTCCTGGTGGCTGTGTGTCCCTGACCCTTGGCTTTGTGGCTGGATCACTCCAATCTCTGCTTCCGTGGTTGCATTGCTTCCTCCTCTGCATGTGTTCATGTCCTCCTCTCTTCTGTCTTATTGGATTTAGGTACCATTAGGGTAATCCAGGATGATCACATTTCAAAATCTGTAACTTAATCATATCTGCAAAGCCCCTTTTCCAAATAAGGTAACATACTCAAGGTCTGGGTATTAGAAGGTGGACATATCTTTATGGAGTCCATCATTCAATGTAGTACCTTGTCAATTTTATGACAACCATCTTTCACCATTGTATATTGATTTCCTTTATTAACCTTTCCAGTAAAGAAACTTTCAAAACCCCCTCAATGGATAGTACCTCTTTCTTAAATGTTTCATGCTCGATTTAAAATCATTCCTTTGACTGCCTTCTAGGCTGGTTGTTCTATCCAAAAGCCTAGCAGGAGAAACACATTAAAAATATAGTGGATTCAGCTGAAGTCCTCACCAGTCATTCATTTAGGGGATTTTCCATTACTGGAATAACCTTTTTAATTTGGCATGTAATGGAAAAATCATTAATTCTTATTATATTACTCATTATACAAATCAATAATAAACATAGTTGTATCATTAATTCTGCATTGAAGGTGTCATCAATGTGGATTTTAGGATGTAACTGCAAAATATATTCTACAGATAATGTGTTTCTATATAAATCTTTTACATTAAAAGTCAGCATGATTTCAACATGCAGAATTGAACTTTTATTTACTAAATTACTGGAAAATCAATTAATGTGCTGCTTCAAAAAGGTATTTATGAATAAAAAGGATTGGGTTGAATAATACATGACTTTATGAAATAATAGGGATCTTTTCTCCTAAAGATATTTTGAATCACTGAAAAGAATATTTGGTCAATGATGATTTTCAAAAATAAATTGAATCCATATACTAATGGGGCCAAAACTCTCATAAATAGTCCTACTCAGAATTTTATAAATGCTGATTTAAGCTTTCTTTATTAAGAACAAAAATATGATTAGGTAGAAATTAGTTTCTGCAGTCTTATATCTGACTCCTCATGTTTGTGTAGACCAAGAGAGTCTTAAAATGTTAAAAAACAAAACAAACAAACAAAACACACACACACACACACACACACACACACACACACAGTAATCTAGTTCAGCTGTTTGTTTACCTTTTGAGCTGCTTCATAAAGATAGAACCTCATTAATAGGGCTTACTTGGGACTGAAATAAGAATATAGAAAATAATCTCTTAAACATCAGGAAAATACACCTCATTGATAGATATAATTTTAATTTCCTTACTAATAGTACCAAGGACACATTTATATGCAGCTTCTTTCTTCAGATGACAGGCACAAGTTTTGACTAAGGAATAGTTTAGAAGGTATGAACTGCTTTCAGGGAAAAAGAGAAAAATAACAAATTAGCAAACACATTACCAAAAGCAATTTTCGTGAGGGAAAATGTATCTAGAAAAATATGGAAAGCAGATTCCTCTGTGCCTAGAGAGATTTTTTTAACAAATAAAGGATTAATTTATGGGTCATGGTCAGCAGAACCATTGTCTAATTTCACTTTCTGCAATAATAAGACTCCAAGTAGAGGCAAAGTATATGAAGAAAATAGCCCATTCTATAGAACAAAGTTTACATTTTGAATGATTTTCCTAATCTGGATTTGGAAGAGTTTAGCCACATTATGGTTTCCATATTTTTTACACTGATATGTGGTTAACTAAGAAAAAAAAAATAGGTTTGCAAGGACTACTAAAATAAATAAAGAATGCATATACACTAGAAATGAATTGTTACCTAACAACTATAGAAACTTTATGAAGATGAATATTTGGTAGCTGTGAAATTTCACTATACTAAGGATTTAAATAGCACTTAGAGACTAATTCAGGATTTCCAAATTAAAAAGTCTTGTATAAAGAAAACTATATTTTCTTTAGCTTCCACTGTTATCCTTTTGCCTTTTTACTTGTCTCACATTTTTTTCCATTTATCTTAAGCAAAAATATTTTATTTTTGCTATGTTTATCTAAGAGATCTATTAGATTTTTAAATATCCCTAAATAGTCCTGTTATTTCAATGTCATCTGTTCCAAATCTTCCTTTTTATTCTTTTCTAAAATTGGATCACTATCACTGAATTGTGCTTCCTTCCAAGTACACTTTGGTAACTGAAGTACTTTGCAGCAAAAAAAGTATATTAAATTCTATCGTTAATACCATGTTGAAACTCTTATTGAGAAACAAGCAATTACTTTTATTAGCTGTGAAAATATTACTTAATATACTGAGTGGTGTTATTTGATTAATTTCTCACTGTGTACAGCTTTGAGTTACTAGAAATTCCTTGAACAAGCATTCATGATAAGAAATTTTCAGTCTAGATGTTCTATCCATTATTGAAAGTGGTATATTGAGGTCTCCTGGTATTAATCTATTTCTCCCTTCAAATCTGTTAATATTCACTTCATATACTTTGGGGGCTCTGCTTTTAGGTGCATACAAAGTTCAGTATATTGTGTCCTTCTGTCTGTTATAACAGTTTTTTAATTAAAGTCTATTTTATCTGATATTAGTATAGGTACCTTGCTTTCTTTTGGTTGCTATTTGTATGGAATACATTTTCCATCCTTTCACTTTCAACCTACTTGTGTTTTTTAATTTAAGGAGAATTGTTTGTCAACAGCGTATAGTTGGGCCGTTCCTTTTAATCTATTTGGCCAATTTCTCCCTTTTGCCTGGATAGTTTAATCCATTTCCATTTAAAGTAACTACTGATACTGCAGAACTTTCTTCTGTCATTTTGCCTATTTGTTCTTTGTAAGACTTACACCATTTTTGTCTCTCAATTCATGCATTAATTCCTACCATCTTATTTATTATATTTTTGTAGTGACCATTTTGAATACCTTTTCTGTTCTCAATTTTCAATTCTGTAAGAGTATCGTCTGTATAAATCTTAATTGTATTTTTTAAAATTTTATTTATATACTTATTCCTGTATTTCTTTATATATCTCTTTGCAACAAGAAAGAATTTAAAGGCAGTATGTAGAAACACCAAACTTATTGCACTAAGTCAAGCAGAGTTTCTATAGCTAGGCTACCCATTAGAATTCAGGATAGCGCTGTGAAAACATCTGGAAACAGTTCTCTTCTAATTCTAATTTTCAACCCTCTTCACATTGAAAACAAAAAGCAATAAAATTGTTAGAAGCATTAAAAAAAAACTAGTAAGTATCAAATACATGACCAAACTAAAAACCAGACAAACATCACTAGATCTTCAACAAAAGAAAACCACATAAGTCGTGAGAGCTCACAACAGAGCGTGTGAGCTCAGAGAACAGATCATGCAACCACAGCCAGAAGCTATGATAGAAAGAATTCCTTGATCAGAGCTCCAGAATCCATTCTTAATCTTCATTCATTCAGCTACCCAATGCAATTATTATTGATTTGTTTCCCTGGCTTTATATTTTGTTATCCAGTCATTCTCATGATTGAATTTTTTATTTTCTTTTCCTTTAAAACTGCTTTTTTTTCTGCATCATATTACCAGTTTCATCTTTTATAACTTTTTAAATATTTGTTGCATTTAAAAATCTCTTTTCTATGTTCCTTTAATTTGTTTCTTCTTGCACAAGTTGTGCAGTTTGATTCTTTTTGTTAGATACATCAGTACTCTCATTGCTTTTATCCTATAAACTCATATTTCCAATTAGTGTCAGCTAGGAAGGACAGAAGTGTGTACCCAAGGAAAGGGGTCAATTTTTAGCCCCAGTTTATGCCTTTCACCTTCCCCTAGTGTTACCAGCTTCTCATTCTGTCCAACTCCAACTCCTTCCTGGTTAGACTCCACTATCTGAGGAAAGAGCTGGAGTAGCAATTATGAATTTTTGTCTTAAGGTGGAGATATATGGAATTATTAAAGCAAGGGCAATGTGAAGGAGAAAAAGGACACTACTGAGCAAATTTTCCCAAACTGTATTCATAGTCCTTCTACACTTGGGACTGTTGCTTTCCCACATACAGTAGGTTCTGTCTCACGAAGTCTTTCTCATCTTTCCTACATTGGCTTCTCAGGTTTATTACCTTGCTGCTTGCCTTGTGATGTCTCAACAATTGGGATCAGAGGAAGAAGCTGTCAGTCCATATTATTTTGTCACCTTTTCAGGTCTAGAAACCAAAAACTCAGAAACAACATTCTATGTGAATATCAGGAAGTCTGATCAAATTTTTGGGCTGGTTTGAAGGTATATGAATTAGATTATGCTGCATAACATACTCTCTCAAACTTACTGATTTCAAACAGCCACAGTTATTCTGTGAGCCTGCCGGGCAGTTCTTCTATCCTGGACTAGTTCAGCTGAACTCTGCTTGGCTTGCACATGGGTCTGAGTCAGCTGATGGATCAACCGGTGGTTAGATGGTCCTTAATCTCACTTGTACTTTCCAAGCTGCTGGCCAGGGAAGCAATGGTGAATGAGTAGTTTGCCTCTCATTACCTAGAAGTCTAACCAATGGCAGTTGCAGAATTGAAGAGCAGCAATGAGGCAAGCTGGGAGAACTGTGATGAGAGATGCTTTTATTTCCAACACAGCGATTCCTGCACTTCCATGTTTCCTTGACTTCTACTTGCAAGCTGAGCTTTTAAATAATTTCTCTCTTTCAATTCTGTGTCACACATAGCTAAAAGAACTCAACTGATACATTTAGTAGTCTATTGGGATGTCTTATGAGCTAGATCCACGGTTTTATTAGCGACAATCTATTTTCTAGGTTACTCTTGACCACACATTTCTTTATCACGTTCCAACCTGTGTACCATATTGTGCCAAAGTTAATGCTTCATGTTGTACATTGTTATTGCAGCAGAACCCTGTCTGTGGTACAAATGTGCAAATTAGATAGCATTTCCTGCATAAAAATCTACTCCAAAACTCAGTGATTTAAAGCACCAATATTTAGCTCTTGATTTTGTGTGTCAGCTAGGTAGTCCATCTGGTCTCAGCCAGTTCAACTGAAAACTACTGGGCTGGCTCACGCATCTGTGGATAGCTGGTGGGTCAGTTTGCATTAGGCTTATCTGGGATGAGTTCACTCACATGTCAGGTGTCAGTCAAGGTGGTAAAGGGGTCTGGGCCACATATATATTTATTACCACCCAGCAGCTTAGCCTGAGGTTCTCACCACAGTCATTGCCGAGTTCTAGAAAGAGTGAGGGGGAGCTCCAATGCACTTTTTAAGCCTCTGCTTGAGTCACATTTAGTAATATCCCAATGGTTAAAGCAAGTTGCATGACCAATCTGATTACAGAGTGGGGGAAAGACTGCACATCTTGATAGGAGAGTCTTGCAACATTATAGCTGCAGCATGGATATGGGGGAAGAAGGAGGATTTGTGGCCTTAAAAAATCCATCATAGAGGGACAACTTCTTTCCCTATACAGCTGAGCCACAAGGGGTGCATCAGTGATTTTCCTTAAGAAAACCATTAAATCTTTTCTAATATTTGAACAAGAACTTATTTGTGATTCAGTACTTTACCCTTATTTAAGAGGTTGCAATCTGGAAGCCCACAGGCCAGTTTCAATCTCTCAGACATGTCTATTTAGCTCACAGTGTTAACAAAGTGAAAGAGGACAACACTGGGTGCATATTCCCACGTGACATTAATTGGCTTAAATTGAGTGGCAGACTTTCCCCTTACTCTTGCTCTCCAGTATACCCAGTGGTCTTCACTCTTCTAAAATTGAGAGCTATTTACATGTCACTGACTTTATTGACTTTCATCACCTGCTGGATGGTGAATGCATTATAATATACCACCTCTAGGAAAAGTTAAAGCAGTAAGGCTTTGGACCTGGAAAATGTCAAGTGTGAGTTTTACCACTTGCCATCTTCCGCAATAGTAAATATTCAGCAATGCTTTGGTAAAACATTTTGTTTTGAGGAATTTCCTTTTCTTGTATACCCCCAAAAAATGTATCCCTAACAAATAAGGGAGAAATGAACTGAGATACTATTTAGTTAGTCACATAATATAAAGGCTACAAGGGACTGTAAATGCCATTTATGATATGCTTTTTATCCTCTTCCTCAAATATTAAAAAAGGAGAATATATCTGATAAATCATTTACATGTGTAATTAATTTGTGTGAATTAAGTGCAATTTATCAATTCCTCAGACATTTACATTTTAAATATTATATCTCTAAATTTTGAATTCAAAATATTATTCTTAAAGTTTTTTTTTTCCTTTTTTTAAAAAAAATTGAATTAAAATACTTGCATAGCAGAGTTTAAATAAATACCATGTAATCCACATTATGCATCAGGCAAATTTTGAAAAATAAATTATTGTAATTACTTTAAGGTGATAAGGATGGGGTGAAAAGAGAGTTTCGCCCTCTCTCCCACTGATGTCTCCTCCCTAGGGTGTGCTGGTTAAGAAGCTGGCCCATTGTGTCATTGATAACCAATAATTCTGGCCACATAGCAGATACTTAAAAAGTACATGCCCAGTTGACTTAAGCTAATGCATTGCCTGTAAGCCTGTTCAAGTCACTTAAAATGTGATAAGAAAATGGATAGACACTCAGCTTTATTTGAATGTCACTAGTTAAAAAAAACATATGATTGTTAACTTTGCTTTTGGTCATTAGAAAGAATAAAATAAAATAAAATAAAATAATATCATTGAGACAATGTACTTTTATTACCCTGGCATAAAATGTAAAATATAAATATATTTTAGAACTTACAAAATTATTCTGCTTCTTATTTTGTAAGAGCCTATTATTTGTATATGGAGTACTCTTCTTCTTTTATATTTAAAATAAAACTCAATCTAACAAAATCCTGTATGTTCTCAAATCCCTAGAAATATACGTTATTAAGCAGAGAGTTATACCAATTCAATTATCCTGCTTTTATGGGCTTTTGGCCCCTTTTCTTGCATCATGGGGTAAAAATATTTTCCTTGCAATCATAAATATCCTGGATTTCAACATTGTGGTTATATAGCTAATAACAGACACAATTAACTTTGGAATTCCATAGTGTGGATTAAATGTGAGGGACTGTTGTTGATGGTTCTTACATGGCTTATTTTAATAGAGTTTTTAATCTGATAAAAAGATAATTATTTGACCAAAATATTTTAAAACAATTTCAAATTGTTAGACTCTAGGATTTAAGCTCATTTCATTTTCATTGCTGGCTAAGAGTTAGTTTCAAAGAAGAGAAAAATGAGAAGGAAGAGACAAATTTGCAAGCAGCATCTCATACTGTAGGTTTACCTGGATAGATGTGTAGATAAAAAGCTTGTAGGTTGCTGAGCTATTGTACCTTTGCAAATACATGACAATTAAGGCAGCTACCTTGCCTTTTTGTTCTATCTACCTTACTGAGAAATATTGCCCACCATACATGCCTTTTATGAAAGAATTGCACTGTTTGGAATATGATTCCCGGAGGCTCTTCCTTAGGGAAATTGAAATTTATAAAGCTTTAATTTCCTGAAAAACATATTCACTCTCTTAAGCAAAATTATATTGTTGCCTGTGGTAAATTGAATTATGTACCCCAACAAACACGTTCTTAATATTAATCTACTTCCTTGTGGGTATGACCCCATTGTAAATAAGCCCTCTTGAAAATATTATTTTTAGTTTAGGTGTGGCCAGCTGAAACAGGGTGGGTTTAATCTGGATTACTGGGAGCTGTATAAATAGCACTAGGAAGTCAAAGAAGCAACAAAGGAAGAGGATATTGCCATGTGACAGGAGACAGAGATAGAAGCCCAGGAACCCCAAAGATTGCCATGAGCCAGCACCAGACTGAATACTCCCTGAGAGAAAGCAAGCTTTGCTGATATCTTGATTTTGGATGACTTCTGGCCTCAAAACTGTGAGCCAATAAATGCTTGTTGTTTAAATCAGACTGATTTGTGATACTTGTGATAACAGCTCTGGCAAACTAAGACACTGTTGTAACATCACTTATAGTTCTCTGTGATTCTGTGTTATGCATTTCCAACTGTGACATCTCAGGATGTGATTATTCATGCCCTCCTGAATTCAGTTGAACTGAGAAAATAAGTACTAAATGCGATGGAAACAGACCTGCCTACTGCAGTGGGGGAAAACGGACTCTGATGCATATGAGTTGGATGCAGTCAGCTTTAGAGGAAAAAACACAGTGAGGAAGGAAGTTTTCAGACAATAGATAATTTTTTAAAATTCAGTTTTATTGAGATATAGTCACATACCATACAATCATTCTCAGTGTACAATCAGTTGTTCACAGCACCATTAGATAGTTGTGCATTCATCACCACATTCAGTTTTTGAACATTTTCATTACCATACACAAAAAAGAATAAGAATAAAAGTTAAAGTGAAGAAGAACACTCAAAACATCCCATCCACCCCCCATCCCTCCCTATTATTCATTTATATTTTGTCCTCATTTTTCTATTCATCTGTCCATACACTGGATAAAGGGAGTGGTGGCTACAAAGTTTTCACAATCACATGGTCACACAGTGTAAGCTATATAGTTATACAGTCGTCTTCAAGAATCAAGCCTACTGGGCTGCAGTTCAACAGTCTCAGATATTTCCTTCCAGCCATTCCAATACACCAAAAACTAAAAAGGGATATCTACACAATGCATAAGAATAACCTCTAGAATGACTTCTTGACTCTATTTGAGCTCTCTCAGCACTGAAACTTTACCTTGCTTCATTTCACTTTCTCCTTTTGGTCCAAGAACGTTCTTCTCAATCCTATGATGCCAGGGTCAAACTCATCCCCACCAGTCAGACAATAGATTTACAAACACTTGATATCTAGGGCCCTTGTCCAAAGTAAGGATATATAGTCTAAGTAGTTAAGTGGTAAGGAGGGAACATTTGTGAAAAATCAATGATAAGCACTGTTTAACCATGCAGGTAGAAAGTCATAGATATCAGAGAGAGGTAGGGAAGCAAGTCACACAGCCCCAATCCCCAAAAGAATTTCAATTTCCAAGAATCCTCATACAGCCAGAAAAGGAATCTATTCTTAGAATAAGGAAGGGTAATTTTTAGGTTACCAAGATAAGAATGCAAACACAGAGTGTAAGGAAAGTATTGGATAACCACAGCTGAGGTATAAGCAGTTGTCAAGATATCTAGAAGCAAGATAACATTTCAAGATAGGGATAGGATTGACTTAAAAGGGAGCCCCAGAGGATGGGTTAGAAATCCTTACTTACATGGTTTTCTAATCTGGCTGCGTATTAGAAACACTTGGTTAGTTTTTAAAATATTGATGCCTGAATCTCACTCCAGATCAACAAAATCAATGCATCATCAGATGCATCCAAGGTGTCAGCATATTAAAGAGTTCCAGGTGATACACTGGTCAGCTAAAGTGGAGAATTGAGGTCCTAGCATGTTTTGGCATGTCTGAGATTGTGATTGGTCCAATCAAACAGGGCAAGACTAAACATACAAGTGTAAATTCTTAGTGACTTGGTGTCTACTTTACACAGGTAACTTAATAGATGAAACTGGAATTAAAAATATAGATGGGACATACCTACCCTTAAGAACTTTTTTGCCTAACAGAGAAGAGAAGGTACACGAACTTCTTTCCCATGGAAGAGGTCTTTGGTGAATCATTGCTCACCTTGAATACCTGTTTCACCTCCTCTTATTAGTGCTACCTGCCCTCAAATGATCACCATTACGATTTTGAAGAAATTGTATAGTGCTAGTGCTCAGTTTTCCATGCACTACTGCTTCATCTGGAGAGGGGATTCAGATGACCACTGCTAGAATATTATAAAGTAAAAGTAGGCTGGTAGGTGGTCTGGATTTGAGAGGGGCACTTGGTGACATGGGCTTGCCATGATATTCCAGGATTAAAATTCCTTGATAGAGGGATTTGCTGAGTTTATACCACCGATCCCACTACTTAGAGTTTATTTACCTTCCCTTGAATGTACCACCCCCATTATCAACTGGCAGGCAAAATAATTTCATTATGTTTGATATCATTTTAGAAACATAGAAGGTTTTACAATATATATGTACATATTTTGACAGTTTTCTTTTTCCAAGCTGGTGCATTTTCTTTTGGTTTGGTTTGAATTTCTTTTTTTGTGTAATATGTCTTTACTTAAACAATTATGTTGGACATTGTATGCTCAGTGCATTAAGTGTTTTTGTTATTCTCTGGTACATACTCTGTCCAAATGCAAATAATGTATTTTGACAAGATTAAATAACAAGTATCTTATGGACTATTAATGAACACATTCTAGTAACTCATAATATTGTTAAAGTGAACAAGGTGTTCTCAGACATATTTACAAACATCCCCTCTGCCCTATACATCTCTTCTGTTTATTCTCAGACACTGATACTGAACAAACATGTATACACTTTTGCATGCCCATGATTTTTGATGCAGCTGTGTGTTATGATCTCACTCTAAAACTTGAAGTTTTTGACACAACTGAGTTGGAATCTCCAGAGAAATAACTTCTATCTAATGCAACACTTTTAAAAATTGATTTCATTATGTCCCATACTATCACCAAATATATCAATAGAGAAATAAATTCCAAATTATTTTATTCACTTTAATTTTCAAATAAACTTGTACCATGACAAAAATTTTTAGCAATTTTAAAAATTGTAGTTCCAATATGTAACTTCAGAAGTTTTATAATCAATATTTAGATAAGCCATAGAAGCATGAAGGTAACATATTTACCAAGGAGATATAAAAGATAGGTAAATGCAATTTATTTTCATTGTCCATGGACCACACATGAAATTTGATGATTTGATGATTTCACAATTCAGGAAAAAGGGTTAGCCTTGTAAACATTCAATTCTTTATCTCCTTCTCATTATTTGTTTTAAATATATATAAATTATTCTTTAACATTTACTCATGGTATTACCTGTTTCCTTGAGATATTATCATATTATACCATTAAAAGAGAATAAAGTAGCCATGTAGCTTCATAACTTAAGACACTAATTCAACAATACCAGTGTCTTAAATTTGTTCTTGTATTCATAACATATTTAAATTTAGGCATTTTAATAACATGATAAATACCAAAAAATTATTTGGGAACAACTGTTGCAGATATTGTTGGCAGAACCAGGATTTAAGCCCAAGTGTATATTTCGCTGATTCCTAAATTTATTTAAAATGTGGCTTATTCGTTTTGATTGCATAAACCACTAGGAACCATTCTTTGTTTTTACTTCTCATTTGGTGACTATTTTACTTGTTCTGTGATTTATATTTATTGTGAGTCTTTAGAATATAGAAGCAGCACACCTTGTCACACAGGAATCTATAGTGGCTGACCAATTTTTTGGGGGGCGATTGAGTTTATTAAAGTTCAGTCATTAAAAAGAAAATGTCACAAGTGAGAATGGGATTTCAAAGTCATTTTATGATGTCTCAATTGATAACTCCTGTGAACTCCTTCCTTGGTGTGAATCAAAATTGGAATCATTGTTACCTGAGAATAGCAGTCATAATTTTAGTCAATAATGAACTGAAATAATACCTTTGGATGATTGAACATTACAATTAGCGTTTGGAGACTGGAAATCCAAAAAAATATTAGAAAGATATTATAAACTCTGATTTCTAAGTGGGATCTGTTATCTACATTCAAAGTGAACATAAATTTATTCTCTTCTATAACAACATCACAGGAGACCTGGATGATCTAAGAACTACAAGAAATATTACAGATATATTATATCAATAGAATATCAAAAGTGTCCAAATAATATTGAGGATTAGTTATGCACCTTTATGGAACTGATGGTGTCTGTATGTGTGTACTAATGGGTCATATAACAGGAATTATTGAGCCATTTTTCCTTTTGTTTTTTAAAGAGTTTACATACTTTTTACAATTCACGAAATTCAAACCATTAGTGCACCAAATTTAATTGTTATTTTTGTTGCTTAATATCTGTGTGACCACACTGAGATTAAAAGGACATTATATTTGCTTTTATTTTCAATTTTTTCCTGCTTTCCTTTTAATAGTTGATCACAGTTATAATACCTGCTTTAAAGTCCCTTTGTCCTAAATTCATACTTTCTATAATATTTTGTAATTTTACTTAATTGTGAAATTGTGTAGTATTTTCTAAGTAATATCTTATTAGATGCTAGAAATTTGTAAGATTTTTAAATCTTTAAATGCAGTGCAATCTCAAAATCTAGATAATTTTTTTTAAAGAATATCAAACTTGCTTTAAAATTATACGAAGTTTTAGGTCCAAATAACCATATTTGCAAACTTCAAAGTAATAATAAGTTTGCAAATAATTTAGGCTATCTGGTTGAAATAGATATTTTTCTGGAAAATTGTTGTTTACCACAATTGATCCTGGAAGGCAGAGAAAACCTTAATATGATTTATTATATTTAACATAATATAATTTAATATAATTTGCTACAAAAGAAAACAAAATGTTATTAAACATTATAGCACTATCACTCAAAAAGCAAATGATATATATGTATATGTTTGTATGCATCTTGTATATATATTAATTGCATGTGTTTATATGTATAAATCTGCAGAAAATTCTAAATAAGGCATTACCAAACAGAATACATCAGTATAAAAAAAGAAAAATGCAATATAATTCTAGGCAAATAGAGGTTTATTCTAAATGTCACAGTGGCTTAAAATTAGGAATTATCTTTATTACAATGTAATATATTTGCCGATAAAAACACAAGCATTCTCATAACATAGAAATAATAGGAACTTATTAAGTTTGATTATATATATGTATATAGTTGAACTTCCAGTATCATGTTTAAGGGAAGAAAATATGTTCAAAGCATTCCTATTTTATCCATAATACAAGGATATTGATAATAATCCCGATGTCTTCTCTCTCTTTCTCCCTCCCTCTCTCCCTCCATCTCTCTTCAGTATATCTACATATACTAGTATATGACATCAGAAAAAATATATATGCCTTAACAATTGGAAAAAATGAAATAAAATTATCTTATTTTAAGTAACGAGATTATATAACTGGGAAACTTGAGCATTGGCTTAAAAACGATTACAAATATGAAAAATCAATTAAGTGTCTGGGTAAAAATTGGCATACAGAAATTAAAAGCATCCATAAATACAAGCAACAATGGGTGAAGGATAACATGAAAGAAAATTTTCGCATTTACAATAGGACCAAAAATATGAGAAACAGGCAAGATTTATATTAAGAGAAATATAAAAACATATTGAGTGCCAAAAAAGAAGGCTTATAGCATGGAAATTAATACCTTTTGCTTCAAGAAGAAAATTTAAAATCATAAAGTTGTCAATTCTTCCTAAATATTTAAACTTTTTTTTAAATTTAGGGTATTTATTTAGAACTAGTAAAGCTAATTCTAAAGTTCATATGTAAAAAACAAATAAACACAAATAGGCAGGTTTATTCTGAGAATAATTAATAAAAACTAGCATGACATATTAAAATATACACTACAGTTATAATAATTATTATTTTATATCACTTTGCCAGATGGACAGATCAATGGTAAAAACAGAATGTTCAGTGATGGACTCAAATACTAGAATTTGATAAATATTTATAGCACCATTTCTAATGGGGAAGGAAATATACATTTCTCAGTAAATATTGTTGGATCCACTGGATAAATATCCCAAACAATAAATATGGGCTCCTCCTTAATATCTAATAGAAAACAAATTCAAGGGAGACTAAAGATTCAAAGATTAAATTATAGAAAAGAACATAAAAAAGGTCTTGAAGAAATATATATATAATCTTGGGGAAGGGAAGGCTTTTCAAAGTATGATCCAAAACCCTAAAGACATGAAAAATCTTGATTACTTTGACCACATGAAACATTTAAGAAAAAAATTCATTTGGGAAAAACAAATAAACTAAAAGGAAAACAAAAACAAAACAAAACAAAACAAATAAGAACATTGGGGAAAAAATAAATTCAACGAAAGGGCAAAATGAAAATTTCTTGAGTTATAAGCATCTACTACATATAAAATGCAAAAAAATAACAATACAATAGATACACTTGTGAGGGATATGAAGGCAGTTTATGGAAAAACAGTTCATGCCTCGATCTCAAACACAGTCTATACTTTTTTTGGTTATTTAATGGCAAAACCTGTTGGTGTGGGAAAGCAGATTCTATTACACATTGTCGTTGTGTGTAACAGATGTCAGCTGTGACCAGGATAGTAAATATTTTAGGGTGGGTTTCATGGGCTTGTGATGCTTGTGCAGTGACAGGGCCCTCACTCTGGAAGGTCCCATGCTTGACTTAAAGCTCCATTATTGCCAACCTGAACAGAGTTCATCAACAATATTCTGCCCATTTTCATTTTGCATTGGACACTGGAAATGTTGTAACTAATCCTCTTGATTTGGTTTTACAGACCACGTATGGTCTTTTCTACATATTTGTTTGTTTGGACAATCATTTATAAATGTAAAAAGCATTTTTAGCTTGCAGGCCATACAAAAACAGATGTTGAGCTGCATTTGACCCAGTGGCCTTAGATTACTAACCCTAGGTCTAAGACGTTACAAACTCAATGGAAGGCAGTTTGGTAACACCTATAAAAATTCTTCTTATAGATACACTTACCAGGTGTGACATATAATATTTAAAAAGTTATGTATCACAGCACTGTTGGTAATGATAAATGGCAGGAAAACATCCCTGAAAGACTAGGTGTTTTTTGTTTGTTTGTTTGTTTTTTTAAATTATGGTATGTCCATACAATAGAATACTTCACAACTGTCAAAGAAAGATAAGAAATTTTTTTTAATCTGATGATATGCAAGTATCTGTGATATATTGTTGTGGAAAAAAATAAAATGCAGGAGGGTATATGACATAATTATATTAATGGAAAAATATCCACTGATACGCATTGGCACAGAATGTGTAGGTATAAGCAGAAAACCAGAAATACTAAAATGCTTCAACTCTCATAATGCATTTTACATTTCTGGTCTTGTGAATGTTATCATTTAAACCAAATAAGTAACATTGAAAACGATAGAATCCTTTGCTCTTCTCAAAGTTATTAATATATTAGTACTAGATAGTGTGCTAATTTAAGTACTTTTCACATCATGATTTTGATGCTGGAAGGGACTCCCTCTCAGCTCATTCTCAATCCTTTTCAAGTATTGCCATTTCACCATCATCCGTTAAACAAGTCTCCATTTAACTTTCTGTTCTGCTTTAGCTCATATCATTTACCTGTTTGTAACAAACATACAATTTATCATATCTCTGCCAATATGTCTCATTTTTCCATCACAAATTGTTCAATTTATTTTTCATATTAAGCATGAGACAAAATGCTATTTAGACGGTATAAAAAAGAATTTAAACTATGGCCCTGTGTATCTGATGGCCCACATCAAGAATTGTTATCACTATCTTAATTCCAAAGCCATAACTAGGGCTGCTGATATGGATAGTATTGACTATAGGAATACTTATTTGCTATGATTATTTATGCTTATCTTCAATTTCAGAATTTTGGGGCAAAAGTTTCTTTCATGATTATAATTTTTTTTAGTTCATGCTTAATGAATAGTTAGTGTGGAGAAAAATGGGATGAGTAAACTAATATATATTTTTTAAATCAATGAAATAAAATTATATCATGTGCTATAGAAGGGATAACACAGACTCTATATCCAGGTAACTCTTGTAATGCATACCCTTGTAGTAAACAGTAGCCTATACATTAGAGATGCATTTGACCATAGAATATATAGACTGAATTAATAGAACAGATAGAGCATGGGTCTGAGTTGGTCCCAAAGTTTCAGAGAATCAAGAACAAAACCAGCATGTACTATTTCTCAGTATTCATCAAAGCATACTGCTTATGAAATGAGTCGTCTCTTCAAAGTACATTACATCTCACTCACATGCATTGTCCTTCCATAATGTTTTAAAAAATCAGAGCTCACCATTGCATGGAGAAACCATATTGGGAGGAAACTATGATAAAGCAATAAATTTGAGAAAGGACACCTAAAATTATGTTCTTCATTTTCACTAGCTGAATGACCATAGGATAAACCTTTAATTTTCTGGCTTCAGCACAAATTGTCCCATACTGAGTAGTTAAATATTAGATCTCCGACTTTCCTTCAGCTTTAGAGTAACATGATCATAATAAAGGTTTTCTCACTACTATTATTATTAATGAAAAAAATAGTGCCCAAATCAAAGCCAAACAATAAACTAATTTCTGACAATATAAGCAAACCATATTCATTGGACTAATGTCTAAAAGGATGAATAGTTATTATGCATTTTTGCAACCCACAGGGAAGCAAAGACACATAGAAAGGAAATTATGCTGCAATATCCACTAGTTACTTCTCTTTGGGCATGAATGCTCAAACAAATTTTGCTAATGCTCAGCATCAACTACTACATAATTCTTTATTCTGTCATCCTTAATTCACTTTAGATCTCTGTGATGATGGATTGAGAGATGATCTCTGCGCTAAAATATGTGTGGCTTGTGTGTGTGTGTGCATGCATGTTCACATATGTTTGTGTGTGTGCATATGTGGAGACTGAGAGGCATAAAAAAGAGAGATGACTTATATAAATCCTTATTAAAATAGTCCCCCAAAGAACTAAAATATGTCTAGCAATTTTTATTTACTCTGAAATCTGATTAAGTCATGCTTCAGGAAAGCATAGGGAAAAAGGGAGAGAGATTTATAGTTACAGATAATGAACACTTAAGATGGAATTTGATTGAGAAATAAAGAATAAAGTAATTTTACCAAAATATTTTGGAGGTTGAGTGTATAATATAAGGTATATTGAGAAAGATATATAGCTGTGCAAATATTTAAATAAAATATATTTGAATAATTTTAGTACCCTTTTAATCTATGGCACCTAGAAGATTCTATGGTATACTATATTTCTTATAAATATGTTGAATTAATTTAAAAAGTTTTACAATATTATTCAATCTATGTACATTTATCAGTCCACTTGAGTATCTCTGTGATTTCCAGATATTCTGCAGTTTTAAAGAGGACCTAATAGATTGAAGCTTGAAGTGTACATCTCTCCATGTGCCAGATTTGAATCAAATATTACAAGGTCCAATCTAGGCCAAGCCTCCCAGTGAATATATTGTACTTGAGCCAAAGAGGTGAGAGCTGAAGTTGTTTGAAAACAATTTGAAAGAAGAGGATGACCCCTCAGGATAGATGTGTGTTGTCCAGATATTTGTTAGAATACTCTGGGATGATAAACACCAGAGAGTGATTGACTTATCATAAGAAATCTCAGGGGAGAATAACAGAAAATTTAAATGTATCCAAAGAAATAAAATCGGCAATCATTCAGGATATTTACCTTCAACTCTAAGTGCATTGATTTCTCTTTCTCTAGATGAGTATAATTTGACACACGATTCTTTGCATGTGTCATATCCTATAAGGAGAGATCATTATTGCCTGTATGTGCTAAATATAGAGATATCAAGTAAATATTTGCTTCCTCAAACTCAGGGAAATTTGGGGAATAAACCCTGTTCAGATACCTACTAAACACATTAAGAAGACAATTGAAAAATAAAGTCATAGACTCCCAGGGGAGTGAATCTCCCTGGTGAAGTGGGACATGACTCCCAGGAATGAGCCTGGCCCTGATATTGAGGATTGAAAATACCTTCTTGACCAAAAAGGAGAAGAGAAAGGTAACAAAATAAGATTTCAGTGGCTACGAGATTTCACATGGAGTTGAGAGGCTATCCTGGAGATTTCTCTGCTGCAAGCTCCAGCTAGATATTCCAAATGGTCACAGTGTGCCATGCCCTAACCAACAGCAATCCCTACTTGAGACTGTATAAAAGGGTTCACTCACTAAGTTTATCTCTGAGAAGCTTAAATCCACCAAAGGGTTCCTATGCCAGACAAGGCCTGAAACTCAGAGGCAACAGCCTCTTAAGAACAACAATCAGATGTATCCTCCTTCCCCATAATCTTGACAAGTTGAACAAGTTTTCAATATGACTAAGTTAGGATGGTCTCTACCTGGACATCCCTGAAGATAGAGAAAGTGATTAAATGAGAGGAAGGTGTAGCAATAGACAAGATAGGATTTAACAAAGGATTAGGAATACTGAATCTCTTTACAAATAAATATTTTTAGATGCTAGGGTATTAGAATAGCTAGAAGGAAATAATTGAAAAGACGGAACTGTAACCAATGACATTCTTTGAAATTTGCTCTATAGCTACTCATTAAATTGTACTTTGAAAGTTATCACCTTTCTGTATATATGTTATATTTCACAATTAGGAAATAACTGAAATTGTGGAATTGTAAAAAAAAGTCATAGGTAATTAGTAAATATTTGCTGAATGAATGCTAAGAAAAATATTTCTCACTTTAATACTTAAATGAAATGTCATGAAAATACAACCTTAAGTAATAAGCAATATAATAAAGAAAACAATATTATTCAGCACCAAAATACATGTTCAGAACTTATCTAGGATTGGCAGATAAAATTAAAAACTTGATGATATTCTTCAGAATTTTACAATCTGGTAGTTCAAGTCATATTGTGATAAATGGGTCCTTTTATTGGAATCATACATATTACTTAATTTTTCAATATCTAATTGGGGAGTACCCCTAAATGCATTGCTCTTTTGAAAATTTATTCTCTCTCTTATGATTTTAAAAAGCATAAGATATCTTGTTCATGTTGGGTATATCTTGGCAGTTAGTACTCGTTGGAAAGAGAATCATTCCTGAATATTTCATCTTTCCTTATTATGGAAATGAGAATGCTGTAAAAGAACACCTAGTCAGCTAGCTGAGTAATGCCATCTTAGTAGAGGCAAGGATGGCAGACTCAAGCTAATGGAAAAATACTTTTGTTCATCATAATGTAATACAACTGAAATGGCATAAACAAGAAAGAAACAGAACTGTGAAGGAGAAAAAAGTGTGGTTTTGAGATTACATTGTAGTATTTTCCTCTTGCAAATACCTGCAGTAAAATTAACAAGATTCAAAACAATAATTGTGCATGTGGCTGGATGGTAGTTAAATGGCAAATAGTTTTCTGTGCTCTTTCAGTGATAAAGAGTTGAACCAAGCTGGACTCTTGGTTGTACAAATTATTGACACATCTTTACTATTTCATCATTGCCATTATTTTTAAGAGGATACAATCAAATTAAACTGATGAAATAATGGAACTGTGAGTCTACTTTCTATGGGTTAAACTGTGTGCATAAAAATTGTCAGCAGACACTGATACGGCATGACTTACAGAGACACAGAGATATGAGGCTCTTTAAATATGTTCCTAATCAGGAAGAAATGTCTACAATCAAAGTCATTCCACTGAGTAGAGTCATTTTGTGACCAGAAAACGGTATCTAAAATACAAACTATATGGGAGGAAACTGTTTCCACAGATTGAGTTATTGGTTTCCAACTAAAGATTAGAGAAATTTTGGAATGAGATTCAGGAAGAAAATAATCTAAGCCATCCAAACTTTATTTCAGCATATATAAAATAACTCCCAATTCTAGTCAGAGATGTCTCTTTCTTCCATGATCATATTTTGTTCAATTACTTCTATATTTTTTCTTATATTAGCCTTCTGGTCAAATTTTTTTCATTTCCTTCTCAATTACTCATATCTAATACATCCTTCAAAGCCCAACAAAATCCTTCTTCTGGCTTTCTGCCTTCTTTTCCTCTCTCTTCCATAATATTGAGCAATTGTACATCACAATTAGCTAGAAACTCTTCTAAAGTCCAAATATTTATCTAAATCTATCTCTACTTCTACACCTACCTCTGCCTTTACCTAAATCTATACCTATACCTTTATCTCTCTATCGTCTCTCTTTATATCTATAATCTCTTTATTGCTATGTAAATCCCTCTCTATAGAGGTATAGGCAGATATATTATCTTTTTATATACATATACAGAAATGTAGATATATAGATTGATCAATTGATTAGTTGATCAGTAAATAGATAGATAGGTTTAGATACCCTTAAACACTAAAAATCTCTTTTAGGGCAGGAACCATAAAGAGTTTAATTTGCATCACCAAAGCACCTAGTCAGAAGGTGTTTAGGATGGTTTCTAGTCAAGGAATATATCATAATATCATAATTGTTTAAACAGCAGGATTTGGGAATAGGCAGGCTAACTTTGAGCACAGTTTATACTGTTTATGACAATATGACCTTGAGAAAGACTTTTAAACTTCCTGAGTCTCAGTTGTTTCATTTTAAAGTAGTGTAAAATAATAATTCCTTTCTTATATAGCTGTGACTAGTCTTAAATAATTTAATGCATCAAAATGCTTAGGCAATTTATCAAATGTTGATGAGATGCAAATTTATTATAGAGGCCTGAAAGGCCCTAAAATTTATCTTAAATGCTTTAACATTGTCCAACCTGATCATCTCAACATTAGTAGATTTCAGTACTTCAGCACTCTAATCTTAACTAACACCACCATGTTACCATGGATAAGTTTTGTCCATAGAAAATTTGCCTTTTTTTACAAAGGTAGTGCATTCCTTCTCTAAATATCAGCCAGATGTGGGTTCATTTGACTCTGTCGTGTTCTAACATCATTGAAAAGATGCTATTTGTTAATCTGTTTGTTTGTTTGCTTGCTTGTCTGCTTGTTTGTTTTCTTGTTTATATATAATAAAGAAGTTGATAACTAGAATTAAATTGTTAAAAATGATGTGACAGGTTTGTTGTTCAGCTACATATACTGTTAAACACAGAAGAAGGCATTACATTAATTTTCAGTTAGACCTACATAGAGTTTGACCTGTGGATGTTGGTCTCTGGAGGTGAAAAAATTAGTGATATAAGTCACTAGGCCCCCAGCCTAAGTTTGTAATTGCATGAAAACAGCATTGGATTTGTCTCAGCGGCTCTTTATGAAAGTGGATTCTGCATTCCATTATTGCTTCTTCAGTGAAGCTTTTTAAGACATTTCATTTGTTTTAAATTTCCATTCAATTAATTTCACCTCCTTCCATCTGTTCTAGTAATTGGGCAGAGTGATAAGAAGTAAACGACTTGAATATTTACTATTTCCTACAAAATTCTCAAGACACATTTCTGATTTTCTTTATTTTCTTAGTGTTTTACCTTTTAATGTTTTCAAGTGTCAATGAAGCTAGGATTATCAGACCCTATTGCTCAGTGCCACTGTCATTTCACTGCCCACTGGGCAAAGACTAACTGAAATGGTTGTTGGTTGGTGTCAGGAGACTAATAACATTAGAAGCGACTTCCCGAGGCATGTGATAAGTTTAAGCAGAGAAGCTTTTCCTCTTGAGATAAATCATAAACATCCTTCTCTTCAGCAGCCCTTGTTAACTTGTCTCGCCACATTAAAAAGAGCTGAGATTCAGAACCATTTCCTTTCCTCATCCATATTTATACTATTAAGTAATGGTCACAGCCCTTCAGATGAGGTCTCCTCTAAAGCAAGATTACTTAAAAAATATTCTAGAGTTAAAGAGGGCAAACTATTATGACCATTTCTATCTTTTATAAATGAAACTTCTGGAAACCTGAACAGTGAATGTCATTATCAAGGTCATATCTATATATGACAGAGCCAGATTAGAAGTAAGTTTATGCATGCAATTATAGAAATTTAAGACAATTTATAAACTCTAACAGTGAAATTGGTATTTATAAGCCTAAAGGTATTTTTAATGAAAGAGATTATTGAAAATCCTACTTTACAGGTACCCTGTTACCTTACTTCTGGAGGGGCATTGATTCAGACCAACAAGTCTGCTTTGACCATTGTATCTGTTGTAGTCATGGAATCATGCTCCTTAGCAGCATCTCCAACACAATTTCCTCTTTTGCACAGTGCAGAGATAACACATTTAACAGAAATTGACACTCAGCAATTTCTTACTTCCTCCCTAAATCTCATTACCTTTGAAACTATTCACTCCTGGCATTCAGCTTCAGATCACTGTTTACTAACAGGAATATTTTACTTAACTCAGTGACTGTCACTCTGCATTCCCTTCATTAAGCTACAGTCCTATGGAAGCCACATATAACTCCAAGCATGGGCTAGTCTTGACCAACTCTCAGTCAGTGTCACCTGTTGTCCCTACTAGTAATTTATGTAGCTATAAAGTGTTGCTGAAGCTGGTGGAGACATGATCCCTGCTGAGGTGGCTGAAGTTGGTGTGACTATTATTGCTACTACAGGTGTAAAATCTGATAATGAATGCTGCATCTGCTACTATTACATATCCCCCACCTCCTCTGTTATAGACATCACTTTTTTCTGTATATGGGTGTGCTGGTTTGGATCTATTATATTCCCCAGGAAAGTCATGTTCTTTTAATCCAGTCTTGTGGGGACATTGTTGGTGGGATCTTTTGATTAGGTTGTTTCCATGGAGCTAAGACCCCACCCATTCAAGGTGGGTCTTAATTAGTTTCTAGCTTCCTCTATGAGAGGATAAAAAGCAGATACATTTTGAAGAGATCTCAGAGCCAACACAGACCCAGGCACTTGGAGATGCAGACAGAATCAGAAGCTGAAAGCAATGCAACCCAGGAGCAAAGGATCAGCAGATGCCAGCTGTGTGCCTTCCCAGCTGACAGGCTGACAGAGGTGTTCCAGATGCCATCAGTCTTTCTTCAGTGAAGGTGTCCTCTTGTTGATGTCTTAGTTTGGATACTTTTATGGCCTTAGAACTGTAGATTTTTGAATGAATAAACCCCCTATTGTAAAAGCTAATCCATTTCTTGTGTTTTGCATTTCTGGCAGCTTCAGCAAACTGTAACAATGGGATATATATTTTTATTCTTTATGTCCATGACTTAGTCATGAACTTGGTTAAATTTCTCTATTTCTAAGCTCAGTGTTCTTAAGAAGCACAAGTCCTCTAAGAAACAGATTTGTTTTTGTCTGTCTTTTTGGTTTGGTTTTCTTTTTTATTTTTTTTAAGATAAAGGTATTCAAATAATTTACATACAAAGAGCTAGCTATACCTAGAGAATGATCAATAAAATATTAGGAAATATTTTTAATTTTTAGGGTACTTGATGATACTTCAAACAGTCTTGATACCAGAATTCTGTTGCAACTATTTAGATAAAGGAGAAGAGACTATATTCAACCCTATCCTCTTCAGCCTAATTTCAATATTTCAGTCTACTGAGAACCATTCCCATGTCCCCCTGATACAATCACTATATTAATTTTTCCAGGCTTCTAAAGTATACCGAGTTTAGAGAAAACCATTAAGTAGTCCTCACCATATCCTAAGCAATTCTAAACTTCTAGGAACAAAATTAAATTATTGACCATAACAATAAGAAGATTACCATCTTCATGGATGTTTTGAAGTCCAACAGAATTTGAAGGCTAGAGGAAAATGTTCATTGTAGATATGGTAACATTGTTATCAGAAAGGGCATGGTATGTTTAGAGAATGATATTAAAGTGTATGATTAGGGAGAAGGTGAGGGACAAGGCTATAGAGGGACACAAATGCCAAAAATATACTCCTTAATTTCTGAGAAGTCAATGGAGAGAGTTTTTGAGCAGGAGAGTAGTATATTCTAATTTTATATGTGGGAAGAAGAAACATATCTGTCAAGAGTCAGTAGAATGTACTGGACACAGGGAAGACTAGTGACAGGGTGACCATTGAAGTCCGTAATAAGATACTTCCATTACCCTAGTGTGGTGGTTTGGATTTATGTACCCCAGAAAAACATGTTCTTAAGCTTAACCCATTCCTCTGAGTATGAACCTAATGTATGTAGAAACTTTTGGTGAGATTACTTTCAGTTAAGGTGTAGCCCAACTCAATCAGGTTGGGTCTAAACCTGATTACTGGAGACCTTTATCAGCAGAATAAAATTCAGACAAAGAGAACAGCCACAGGAAGCAAGAAACTGAACACCAATGTAACCTGGAAGAGAAAGGAGAGGCCCCACGTGCATTGCCATGTGACAAAGGAGCCCGGGACCAAGGATCACCAGCAGCCAGCCCCAGAACACCAGTCTTCAGGAAGAAAGCATTGCCTTGATGACGCCTTGATTTGGGCTTTTCCATTCTCAAAACTGCTAACAAATTTCCAAGTTAAAGCCAACCCATTGCATGGTATTTGCTTGAATGGCCAAGGAAATAAAAACACCTGGTGTTGAAAATCTCTGTCATGCCACCTTACAGTCCTAACTTCCTATATGGAAACTTTAAGTGTTTAGAATTCTGCTCTGATTATTTTGAAGAGACACCATTATTAGGTGAGGTATTCACCTGGAAATAGGTGACACCCCTAGGAACATTCTATTAAACAAGCAACAATAACACATCATGTTTCTTTGGGGAAATATGAGCAGGATTTCAAAATATTATTTTAGTTTTCAGAATTTCAGTAAATTTTAAACATTGGAAATTGGTGTAATTTTCATTGCAGGGATCCTAAATATTTGCTTTTAAAACTACATATTATTATATTAAGTATATAAAGTTATGAATACATAGATCTTTTCTCCAAAGCACAAGGAAACATCAGTGTTCAGATTTTCAAAACAGTGTAATATGTGCCCATTACATATTTTGCTGCTTTTGTAAACTAAATCTATCCAACCTACTTTAAATAAAATGTGGAATATATCCCAGAAGCTCAATAACCCAGTAATACCTTCTTCTTGTGATTGGGATTTGACAGTAAACTTAAATTTCATTTCCTATAAATTCTCTGCTTTTAAGGCCTGGGAAGACTCAACTGAGTTAATTCACTTTTCTGTTAAAACAAAATGCAGTGTTAATGTATCTTTATTAAATTATTCATAGTTATTTGTATAAATGTATGAGTACTTAAAATCTCTCTGTGTTCACGGTTAAACCTAAAATGATAGCAAAAATCACAAGGCACAAACATGACAAGACTTCCAAAGCAATAAAACAAAAATATTTGCTGTACAAAAATAATGAGAGGTTGTTTATCTAAACTAGCTATGTGGAAGTCTTTATGGTCTAACCAAACACTAACAAACTAAAAATTGGAATATTTAATAGTCTGGCCTTATATGGATAGAAAAAGTATTGCTTCGGATACAAATCTAATTTTGATTACATTTTTAGTACCACATTGGTTCTAATCACATGCTCTACACAAACTGTCCTTTCTTAGACAAAATATGCCGTCATAACTCACGGGCAGAGTGGTTGTGAGAAATTGGATATAAGGTTAGGAGATAGTTCTACAACTACTTTGTGAACTGGAGAATCTGTTATTTTATATTTTTCCTATGTGGCAACTGGATTTCTTCAGATCACTAGTTTTATTACTAAACTCAACTATTTATTGTTATTTTGTGATATTAAATGTAAGTCAATTGTCTATTATCTTGGGAGCTAGATAGTCTTTGCTTGGTGCTATCACATAAAGGCTTTATGTCCTTGGAAAATTAGTTAACCTCCTCAAATCTCAATTTTCTCATATAAAAGTGTAATTAATACAATGTAAATAGTGTACCTGGTACAGCATTCCATTAAAGATTATGTATTATTATTATTATTGCTATTTACTTTAATATTGCTATGAGGTAGATCTGATGGCACGTATTTTTCTGGTTATTCTTCTTTCTATTGTAATTTTTCTTAGGTCCATGTTCTTCCTAAATTTTAACTTTTTTAATTGTATATTATCAATTGACCATAACAAATCTACTCAGCTTTCTTTTACTGCCTGCTTCGTCAATTTTCATAAATTTTCCCAATTCCACTAACAATTCAAACTTAATGTTAATAACTTTATTAATGGCTAGTATAGAGAATGGAATATATGACCTATAAGCTTCCTGTGTTCCATGAAGTATTAAAACTAAGGAGAACTGTATTCACTTTGCATAATAATCAATTGCAAAATATAAGGGAAACAGCTATGTAATGAAGAAATGCCCTAGAATTGACAGTAAATGATGTGATTTGACACTTCTCTGTGTTTTCATGCCCTATAAAGGAATATTACTAGAAAATCATTGGTAAAGTATAATACATATATACAGATAAAGATAGTTATTTATGATTGATAATTATTTTATATCTTGAATTACAAGATGACATTGGGGTATAAGGAATAGGATTTACAGTTCAAAATATATGTTAAATGGAAAATGTGTTCATTTCATTTTCTGAAGAGCCAAAGAATAAGCCATAGGAAATGCTTGTGTGGCATCAGGCGATATGGATGGAAAAAGCTATGTAAAAACTAGGCAGATGGTGGATGATAGATTTCAAGAACTACGATTCAGCTGGTATATTAGTATCAGTCAGGATGCTTAGAGAAACAGAATCAACAGGGTCTATATATATATATATAGTATGGGTACACACACACACACACACACACACACACATACATATATGTGTATCCTATATATACATATGTATGTGTATAGAGAGATTTATTTTAAGGAATTGACTCATGCTATTATGGAAGTTGGCAAGTGTGAGATCCACAGACCAGGTCAGCAGTTTGGAAATTCTGGTAAGAGCGATGTTGCAGTCTTGGGTTCTAAATCTGTAAGGGAGGCCAGCAGGTTGGAAATTCCAAGAGGAGTTGATGTAGTCTTGAGACAATTTCTTCTTTCTGGAACCTCAGTTCTTTGCCCTAGGGGCCTCCAACTGATTGGATGAGGCCCACTGATGTTATTGAGACTAATCTTATTTACTTAACATCAACTGATTGTAGATGCTAACCACATCTGCAAAATACCTCCACAGAACCATCTAGGTCAGTGATTAACCAAACAGCTGGACACCATATCCTATCCAAGTTGACACATAAACTCAACCATCATATTTGAATAGGAAAGGAGCTTATTAATAGTTGTAATTATAAGAAGGGCTTTTGTAGGGAAAATAGTTCTAATCTCTAGACTTTTATGGTTAAAAGGCTTGGCCCTGCATTTTGATTCTTTCTTATTAGGAAGTTGGAGTCCGTCTAATCCCAACAGGCCCTTGTTCTATATCTGGCAAGAAGCAATTGAGACTTTACTCTTCACCATATCATCCATAACTACCATACCCCTAACAACCTTATTAAAACAGTTACTGAAGTTCTATTGAATTTAAAATTTTCAGTGTTTGAGTATTTTTATATGAGCCTTTCTATAAAATCGGAGTCTAAGCAAATGTGTAATCCGTATTTATGAAAATGGGGGATGTGTATTTTATAATTATTCTCCAAATTATATGATATAAAATCCCATTTCCAAAGATTAGGATAAAAAGGGAATAAGTGTACTCTCAAAGTTCATTGCTTGTTTTGTTGCAATTGTTTCTTAACAGTTTTATTGAGGCATATTTACATACCATACCATACCATACCATAAAGTTCACCCACTGTAAGTGTACAGTCCCATGAGTTTTTGAAAATTTATACAAAACAACTGTGCAAATATCACCATGATCTAGTTTTAATACAGTTTTAGCACCTCAAAAATTTCCCATTGGAGTCATCCCTGATCCCACAACTAGTCCCAGCCAGTCACTGATCTTGTTCTGGTTTAGGCATTAGGGAAATGGTGGCCTCATAGAATGAGTTGGTGAGTGTCTCTGCTGTTTTTATTTTCTGAAAGATATTGTAAAGGAGGAGCATTATTTTTACCTTAATTTTGGAGAATTCACCAGTGGAATCAACTGGGATTGGTGCTTTTTTTGTTTGGAAGGCTATTGTTTTAATTTCCAAGGCTGATCAAGCAAATACCATGAAATGGGTCAGGTTAAACAATGGGAATTCATTCACTCCTGATTTGAGGATGGAAAAAGTCCAAATGAAGTCCTCATCAAGGCAGTACTTGCTTTCTGAAGACTGGTGTTCTTGGACTGGTTACTGGTGATCCTTGATTCTTAGTTTGTCACATGGCAAGGCACTTGTCAGTGTCTCTGGGTCTCTCCTTTTACTTCCAGATTCCATTGATGGCCAGCTTCTGGCTGCTTTTTTTTATGTCTGAATTTTGTTCTGCATATAAAGGACTCCAGAAATAGCATTAAGGCCCATCCTGATTGAGCTGGCCACACCTTAGCTGAAGTAACCTCATCAAAAGGTCCTTCTTACAATGGGTTCACACCCACAGGAAAGGATTAAATTTTAAGAACATGTTTTTCTGGAGTCCATACAGCTGCAAACTACTACAGATACTTTTGATAGGTATAGATTTCTTGGTTGGAAACTCTTTTCTTTCAATACCTCAAAAATACTGTTTTACCTCTGTCTGGCTTCCCTTGTTTCTAATGAGAAATTTTCTGGCATTCAAATTATTTTTATCCTGTAGATAAGGTGTTGCTTTTTTCTGGTTGATTTCAAGATTTTTTCTGTCTTTAGTTTTCAAATATTCAATTATGATGTTTCTTGAAGTGGATTTATTTAGGTTTATCCTGTTTCAAGTTTGCTCAGTTTCTTACATCTACAGGTTTATATCTTTTGCCAAATTTGGAGGGTTTTTAGACATTATCTCCTTGAGTACTTTTTCAGTCCTGCCTTTTCTCCTCTTCTTACAAAACTCTTAACAGGATTTTTTCATTATTATTATAGTCCCCCAAATCTCTGAGAATCTTTTAATTGTTTCCTGTCTGTTTTTCCCTTCATTGTTCAGATTGGGTAATTTTTATTGTTTTCTCTTCCAGTTTATTGATTCTTTTCCTGTTCAAATGTTTATTTGCTTAGTTGTTCTCCTTAATTTATTTAAAAATGAGAGATGTGTGTTAAATCCCATATTGTCATCATAGATATAGTAGTTCTTCCTTTAGTTGCTCTTGTTTATTTGAGAAATATTTTATTATATAAAAATATTTGGAATGAGCATACTAATATTGATTAAGAATATTTGTATCTTTCTTTATGATTTAAAATACTGATTATAATTCAAAAGTAATTCTGGGTTTCTATCCCCATTCCCTGAGTGTGATATGAATGCAAGTTCTCTTTAAGTGCATTTCTTTTGCATCATGCTTTAAGAGATTCCTCTTTCTTTCTGATCTACAATGATTTCCTGTCATAACTTTAATACATTATGTAATTTGATCAGTTCTCTCTCACTTGAATGCTATCAGTCTGAGTATGACCTAGGACAATCACTCGATTGCCCCAGGGATTACTTTCCTTCTCTCTTGAAGTAGGGATTTGGACTAGATGATGTGTAAGGTCCATTTAAACTCCAGTACTTCATGGTGTCACATTTATTTTTTACTTACATGAATTTCAAGTACATCATTTGTAAACATTTCCACTTCGCATTTAATTATGTGCTGTATTGTATATAGCATTTTAAAAGAAGAAGTGTTTGTCTTGTCTTCTCATGAAGGTAGTCTTGTCCTCTTAGGAGTGGAAGAGTTGGTCATGCCTTCATCTTTCTCTTTTCCAGCACTTTGAAAATTGGTGAATATATAGTAGATGTTCATTCTCAAAAACATGCAATGATTAGTTACTAGGGCACACGAGAGTTTATGAACTATTCTTTACTAACGTTCTTGAAGATGAAATATGCTCACACAACTTGCTCTTTCCTTCACCCACAGAGCAATTCGTTTTTAGTGATGCCTCACACCTGGAAGACACTGTAAAATAATTGCCAACTGAAAGAATAAGGGAGCAAATGAAATTTCAAAAGGAGTACAAAACATTCTAGGAGATGGAACCATGAGAACATTACTCCCTATCAAAGACAAAAAATGAAAACAAAAACAAGACAACATCTCTGGACAGCTTACAGTTGTCACTGGCCATGGTGATTTCACCCCAGTATAGCTAATGTCTGAAATATACGGGGCCTCAGCTAGAATCTGGGTTATGTTTTTCAATGACTTTCTTCAATAACTTCCTGTAATAACTTTCCAGAAGTGGTCTTTTTAAATTCTGTGATGTCATTCTCCTGCAAAAGTCCTATCAGCATCAAGTATCTAATTTTTGAAATATTCTGGGGAAAGTTTGTAGTCAGAGCAAATTGAGGCCTCAATTCTGTAAATAGGAGAAAGAGGGCAGGAAAGTTTGCAATCCAACTGTACTTTTCATGAATCATTCTGTTTTCTGCCAGAGAGTCTAATCCAAATATTACACACCCTTTGAAGTTTGGACCAAGTTTTCCTCGATGGATACGACTCTCCTTGTTCTCCCTCTCTAAGCTTCAATGAGGTTGTGGTGTTCAAATGCTATCATTTGATAGTCAACATAATATTCTAATAATACTTTTGTTTTAATCCTGTCAAGTGAAATGGCATTTTGCTCAGGGGTTTCATTCTAAAATCAGCATGTGCGTTTAATATGACTCACCTGTTTCCAGCAATATATAATAGAGAGCTATAGCAGAGCAGTGTTTCAACAAATAATTCCTAACAGCATACTTAACATTTATTGAGTCCTTACTTGGTGCCATGCCCTGGGTTAATGAATAGAAGCAGAGCCTCATTATTATCACCATTTCACAGATGTTTAAATGGAAACTGACAGAAATTCTGGAATCATGGGGTACAGTTATACAGACAGCAGTCTAACTCAGTGATCACATTCTCAAACATAGTGCTATTGATACTATGCCCCCTGTGCAGCATATCATGCTGACTGGGATGAGAACGTTCTATTTAGTGGCCCTGGGGCAGCATCAGCCATTAGATTACCACCTGCAGTGCTTATTCCAAATATGGTGCTCTTTCATCAACACGGCCATACAGGAACCTTTACGTATTTTTTGTTTATAAATATTTTGAGAATTTCACATTAATCATGATTCAGGCTAACCTTTTTCATCTTACATCAAAAGATGTCTCCTACAAAGTTTAATAAATACATCAAGTCAGTGCTTGAGGAGCCCCAGGCAGTGCAGGTTCTGCAAATAACACATTCCCACTGGGAAAATGGTAATGTTTACATGAAAAGATTGTGTTATGTTCAAGAGAAACAAATCAGGTGACTTTTATAGAAATATATAATACATGCAAAAAAGATGTAAAAAGAATGGTAACAAAAACATTCATATGTACTGTCTTGCTTAAGAAAGTATGCCTTTCTTTTTAAACATTTGTTAAGAAACACAAAATAAAAACAAAACAGAACAACAACAGCAATTCTCCTTTAGCCCTGGTCCTCAAGATTCAAGACCTTGAATTATTACTGATGAAAAATACGGAGCATAAGGGGTTGAACCTCATGATTTTACTTCAAGACCCAAGCTTGTTATGTATTCAACACACTGATATCTGAAGCCAAATATAGTATAATCAGAGTCAAGTAAATCAATTCTCCATTTTCAGGGAAAAGTAGGAAATTCTGAAAGAACAGTTTCCTTTTAGGGGAGAGCAGTAATTTCTTTTATAAGAGGAAGCAGTACTACCTCATATTTCAAGGAATCCAAACATAATCTATATTATAAATGAGTGCATGGAGTCAGAAAGTATATTGGTACAGTATAGTTCTCTATAAAATGAACTATGAAATGTGCTTGGTAAAGTTAGGAAGTTTGGTTACCATAATTGTCAAAGGCATTCAGGTTTTGAATAGGGTCTCTCCCTTAGCTTGACAAATCAGAAAGCTTTTTTGAAGAACACCAGGAGTTTTTGTTTGTTTGGTTGGTTGGTTGGTTTAATTTTCCTGAGTTATGGGCTCACATCAACCAACTTCAGATTAAGTGAAAAACCCAAGATGCTAAGTTACTGAGTGAGAAAGCTAAATTTAGGAGTCCATATAGACAGGAATCCTCATGCAGCCATGATTTTCATAATAGTTTCCTAAATATTTACTTATATAAAAGCCAGTAACTCTCACAGGAGCCTAAAATTTCATATCACTATTATCATCTCACTCTCTTGCAATTATACCAACTTACATTGGATATATTATCATAAGAACCAAAACATTTTTCTTGAGGGCAATGGAATCAGAATACAGAGCATAGAGTACATTGCATTTACCCAACAAAACTAATTCAGAGAAGACAAAAAAAAAAACAAAACAAAAAACAGAACAAAAACACTGTTACACAAACTGAAATATATAACATTCTAGACTCTTTTTATTGCATGTGAATCTTCATCAAACTCGTATACGTATTCCTATCAGACTCTAACGTACCTAACATTGTATTCTAGAACTCATAAAACCTAATAAGATTCATCAGTACTCTGCAGTGCTAGCTTTGGGCTAGCTATCAAGAGAAATAATAAATGGAAGTAGAGGAAGGAACACAGGACTAGGAGTTGGAAGCCCTAGGTTTTAGACCCTGTTAAATTTCAGATTGTGTAGCTATGCTTGGACAGTTTAATTGCTCCTCCCTGCTGCAAAATAAGAGAAATGGGTTAGATGATCTCAAATGGCTGTTCTAGCTCAGAGTCTATGCTCTTTTTCAAGATTTAACTCTCATTTATCTTATCTTGCACATCATGTGCTTGTCTGTAAGCACCATAATTTGCTCCCAGTCTTCTTTCATCTCAGTGATGGGTACACAATAGCAGCTACTTGCCCAGACATTTGCTTACTTGTTCACCTCCAAGAGATTAGGAAGACCATTAAGTAAGATTCAGTCAAAATATCTCTAGTGCCAGGAACACTGCTCTGTGCTTTCACATTTATAACTTCACCTAATTCTCTTAATTATGCTGGGAGGTAAGATATTGATTCATGAGGAACATGGAACGCAATGGTTATCATTGCTTCCATTCTGTTTACTTTGATGACTTTTCAAGAATTTTAGACTGCCTCACCTAAGAACACTTGTGAGCCATGAAATGCTATCTCCAAGAGGCTCAAGATAGACCATATCACGTTGCCATGGTAACCTGGTTGTCACGTGATTCATTTGGACTAAGAAGTTCGCCCTAACAGACTCATGGCAGTTGGATACATGTCCGCCACTCCTCCCCTGAAAAGCTGTTTAAATATGGCCTCAAAATCTCATTATTTGAGCCCAGATAATAATTAACAGAATAACCAATTTTAGAAGAATGAGAGGATTGTACCTCTCCCCACTCTTAAAGAGTATCTCTATCAAATTAAAAACAATGAAATTATTTAACACATACAAATCTATTTGTAAACTCTTAGCATATATTGTATATGCTTTATTTTTCAAAATGACATCAACTTTATTTTTCGTAAATATTAGATTATTCATAATCTCCAGAGGTAATTCCTAAATTAATTCTGCCCTACTTGCTCCATCCTACAAACTCAGAGTACTTATTCTACACAACTATGTAGAATTTAATTACTCTGTATTTTCAGTGAAAACTTGAATGTTATTTAACATTTTTAACAAATGACACGTACGGACTGCAAGATCCTTGAAAAAAGGGAATATCTTTCATTTCATTTTATCCTCATATGGTACAAAACACAATGTCTTATTCAATAAATATATATACATAGTTTATTTAAAAAGAGTATACTCATTAGTTACTCTAAGATTTTCAAACTTGGACTCAAAAGGAAGTCATAATTAGACTTCCTTCCTTGCCCATATCTCAAGGTGACATCTCAGAAAATATCTTCTAATACATGCACAAGTGAAGCACAAAAAATAAGTGACTTGAGTAACCCAAAAAATAAGCCTGGTGTCTAAGGAAAATTGCCAAAAGGATCCCTAATAAAGCCTCAGATTCCTAATGTAAATGAACAACTGATTGAACACAGTAGCATTGTTACAAAGTATACACTATTCACAACTTAGACTGTGAATTTAAGGAAACTACTCTTCCTCTTTAGTATAGTCTCCAAGGCAATACATCTAGTAAACAGTCTAGAGTAAAAGTTAGAAAACAGAAAATGGCAAACTTTTCATCTTTTAATCTATGTTTTAAAATATTCTAAGAACTGAACTGAAAATATATTCAGAATATACTATGGCATTATTATCAGTAAGTACTTTTCAGTATTTGAGATGTAACAACTGATCTAATTCACTTTAATTTTCCTTGAACTTCCTTTCTTTCTTCTTTCCTTGTTTCCTTAATTTTTGAGTACATAGAGTATTTAAGGAATTGGAAGAGGTGAACAATAGTGAATAAAAGAGAAAAGTGATTTACTGTATTCTAGTGGGTATTGATTTCTATTTATAAAAAGGAATCAAGTTCAAATAATCAAAAGAATTTACTTCCTAGATTCTCCGTTCTTTCTGGTTTTAATCTTTCCTTCCATCCTTTTTCTCCTATCATGAACTCATCTTTTTCACTCTTTCTACACCAAAAGCTAGTCTATACATGAAACAAAAAATGTTTCACTTCCATCCAAGGAAGAACCCCTTCTTTCCCTTGGGAATACCAAAGGAAAACGAGACACCCAGTGCCCTTGAAAGTTACGTTTTACGGAATCATGCCATGTAGGCTAATGTTTATTGCTTTGCTGAGTCTATAGTTTGCCTGACATTTCACCACCATTAGACAAACATTATTCTTTCTGTTGGCATTTGTTTAGTGAGCTATAGACTCAGTGGTGTATGATTTATATGTCACCATCGCTTCCTGGTGGCTTAGGCTAAATTATTATCCAGGCATTCCACTTTAGACATACAACAAGGGACAGATTACTATAGCCCCCATGTTACACCTCCACCAAACAAAGCCTTATTCTTATTCGTGTGTTCTGCAGAGTATTCACGTTTCTAATGAAAATGTGGGCTATTCCATCAGCTGGAATGGCTTAAGGGCTTTTTGTTATTTGCAATTTTATTCTCAGAGAATGCATATTTTTTTTTATTTAGGGACTGATGATTTTAAAAAATAATATCTATAATATTTAGATATTACTTTTTAAAAATAAATATGTCATTGCTTTCAATTACTTTAGAATTAGTGACCATACTTGCAAATTAACCTGGATAGTCCTGATTTACTCATGTTGTCCCAGCATAATCCTTAGTAGAACTCCCTTTCACTCTGAAATGTACCCTAGTTTGGAAGATAAATTATATATTCACACTGTCTTTAAAGAGTAAAAGAGTAAGCTCCCATCTAATATTCTCTTGGTTAGCATTAGAAGATCCTGGATACAGGGATACAGAATGAGTAGACCAAGGTTGGGTGAATGGCAAGAGTACTGAAAATATATTTCAACTTCAGGATATCTTACCCTCTACAGCAGAAATTTTCTCAGAAATTAGCTTTTATTTTTTTGAGCCAATTATTTCAGGGTATCACCTCCCCTGAGGGAATCACCACTACCCCCTGAATCTTTCAAGTCCTTCATGATGGCGCTAATCTCTACAATTACTCCAGGAATGCAGTATTGCTTTTCTTTTACTATTTTCCTAGGAAGAGGCAGTTCTAGAGGCATCCACTTAGATTGTCCTAACATAATATCACTCACTTCACAGGTCAGAGAAGCAATGTGGGGATTCTACCAGCTGTTGATTACGTCTATTCCAATCATGCACTTCAAAACCAAGAGAACAGCTTGAACACGGGTTCAGGGACCAACTGGGCCTATTATGAGATAGACTTCTCCAGAAAGTAATGTCACTTCAGAGCCAGGGCCCAGTAATCCCCCAAATTCTGATTATTTCCCTTTCCCCAATGCTTGGTCTCCCTGATAAATGATCATGCATCCTACTGGGGAATGCTGGAAGAAAAATTAATAGTACAAATTTTGGGCAGCATAGCAGGGATCTTCCCTACGGGAAAATGACCTTTCATTCAAGGGGTCCTGGGGCTGCACACTGTCTCATCTGGGAATTGATTGATGACTCTCTTTTGGTTTTTCACACTATACTTCCATTCATTTGTCCAATAATTCTTCTGCTTAAACAAATCAAGTGAGAATTCAGTGGACTATCCATGTTTCTTTTCTAAGGACTGTGATCAACTAGCTGACGCCATAGGTCTCTGTGAGTCAGATTATTCAAAGTACTGCTTGGCTCTGCTGTCCATTACATTAACCAAACCCTACCCACCCACCCCCTTTTTTTTTTTTTTTTGGCAATTAAGTGCCACTTCTTTGCCCCTGCCACTCCAGGATCCTATTGCCCCAATAGATTTAGGGATCCCAGTTTGATGGTAGCAGTTTCACTGTAAATTCTAATCCACAGAGAAAAACAACCACAAGGTAAAAACCAGGGTAATGCAGTGTATTATCAGCCAAAAAGACCATGAAAAGATGCAAATTCCAAGATGAACCATAGGTTATAAATACAAGACAAAGTCTTTAAGTGGCTAATAAAACTATGACTAGTTAAGAGAAGAGGAAATACACTTTAAATGAATGAAAATATAAGAACTATCAGCAGAGAAATAGAAACTATTAAAAAAACAAATAAAATTTCATAATCAAAATATGTTATAACTGAAACTGAATTTCACTGGGTGAGAATAATGGCAGAATGGAGATGGCAAAGGAAAGATTAAGCATACTTAAAGAAATATCAATTAAAATACTCTAAGGGAAAAAAAGCAAAGGACAAATGGAATAGAGGTTCACAGACATGTAGGACAATGTCAAAAAGTCTAACTATAGCATAAGAATTGTTTTTTTGAAATTATAATGGACAAAAATTCCAAATTATGTGAAAGAAATAAATGTATAGATTCAAGAAACTTGGAAAACCCAAAAAAGGATAAATTCCATGAAAGCCACTACTTAGACATCACAAACTGCTGAATACCAGAAGATAAAAAATAAATATTTGAATCTTCTACATAAAAATTACATATTACAGTTAGAGGGAGAACATTTTAATGATTGTGGATTTCTTATTGGAAATCTTAGGTGACAGAATAGAATCTAACAATATAATTAAAGTGCTGTAAGGTAGAACCCAATAATTCCATAGTTTTATACTCGGAAACAATATCCTCCGGGATTAAAGGAGAAACACATGCATTTTCATGTAAAAGGAAACTAAGATAATTCGTGGTCAGCAAACTGAATCTATGAGAAACTTAAAGGAAGTTTGTCACACTGAGGAGAAATAATACCAGGAAAAAATATTTTCAAGAATGAAGGAAAAGTATCAGAAAAAAGTAAATATGTGAGCAAATATAAAAGAATATTTTTCTAAGTCCTTTAAAATAAGAATTACTATTTTAAAATGGTGGGCTATGGAATATATTCAGAAATAATACTGAAATAATAATATATATGACATATATAACACAAAGGTAATGACACATTGATGGTTCCTAGTTCTTTTGGTTTCTTGCATAAGTCTTTTAATTCAAAAGTGAGTATCAGTTTAAAACATTTTTTGCTTGTTTTATTGTTTTGTCTGGTGTTTGCTTTGTGGGGAGGGATTCAAAGGAGCAAATAAAAGTCAAGATTTGGGGTAGAAGATCTGCTCCAAAATGGGATAGACAGGAAGAGGAACAAAGAAACAAGAATGTATAGGGACGCCAAGGGTTATCTTTCAGATACTTTTGCTGAATAATTTTTTTCCTCCTAAGTATATTGGCTATTTTCTTTCTGTTAAAGGATATAAACAATAAGAAACTGAAAGAAATGTATATTTATGAACCAGCCCACCTGGCCATAATCAAATCAGCAAATTGTGAATTTTCTGCAAAGCTTAGGCAGATTAGAAAAATATAGGGGAGAAACCAAGATGGCGGCTAGGTGAGACAGGGCTAAGGAACACCTCCGTGGAAAACACTAGATAAGGACCAGAGAGTGACCCAGAATACCGGTTACAGTGATGTGCCAGCTGGACGAGATCTGCTAGTTCCCAGGGGCTGTATACTTGGTTAAACTGAGAGTCTGCATTCTGAAACAAGTGAGTAAGCTGGCTGGAAGTCCCACAGCTGCACGGCTATCTGGGGAAGCCAGGGTTTGGCGTCTGGAGACCAACGGGCTCTTTTAATAAAAAAAAAAAAAAGAAAAAAGGGGAAAAGCCAGGAGTGGCTGCAGGTGCAATCAGCAGCAGGTGCGATCGTGGGAAACACGCAGTAAAACACAGCAAGAGGGGGCTGGGCCAGCCTCTTGCTGTCTGGCCTGGAAGATAGCCTGCTGCAGATATCCCTGGGGCCAGGGGAATGGAGCGGAAAGCCAGAAGCTGAAAGAATCCCCGCGGCTAGGAGCTCGCTCCCGGGAGGGCTGGATAAACTCCTGCCTGGGGCCATGCCCACAGCCCAGAGCCCCGCCAGTTGTCCCGGAGCTGGGAAGGAGGAACTGTGGAAAGAGGGGGGTGTGGAGATGCCCCATTTGGCCATTTTTGCTTAAGACTGAAAATGAGCTGGCTCGGCCCAGTGGCCCGGGGCTTCCCTTGAGGGATGGCACGCGCTGATGACGTAGCACGGCATTACCTCAGCAGAGGTCCTGGAGGATCGCAGCTGGGCGGGGGAACCTGCTCGGAGATCCCAGAGACACTACGCCAAGTCCAGTGGTTTGTGGGACATCGAGAGAGAGGGGCTGGGGCTGAAATGAAATAAAGGCTTTGACTCTTGCGGCGGTCTTGAATCTCCGGGAACCGGGGGGACTTGAATATTGAGGCCGTCCTTCCTCCCTGACCACCCGTACAAGCGCCCCGCATTCAGGGCAGACAGCTCCAGCAACACACCCAGGCTGAGTTCTCCAGCTGGACCCCACAAGAATCATTTCCCCATATAACGCGGGAACAAGGCGGAGAACTGACTTGAGAGGTATAGGTGACTCACAGACGCTATCTGCTGGTTAGTTAGAGAAAGTGTATGTCAACAAACAGTGTTTCTGAAAAGTTAGATAGGTTTTTTTTTTTACAAATTAAAAGAATGCTGTCGAGCAGAGCAAATGCCAAGAGGACAAAAACAACAGAAAATCTCAATGCATATGATAAAACCAGATGATATGGAGAATCCAACTCCAAACACACAAATCAAGTTATCAGAAGAAACGAATTTCCTCGCAGAATTAATCAAAGAAATACAATCAAGGAACGAAAGTATGACAAAGGATTTAAAGGACATCAAGAAGACCATGGCCCAGGATATAAGCTACATAAAGAAGACCCTAGAAGAGCATGAAGAAGACATTGCAAGACTAAATAAAAAAACAGAAGCTCTTATGGAAATAAAAGAAACTGTTGGCCAAATTAAAAAGACTCTGGATATTCACAATACAAGACTAGAGGAAGCTGAACAACATCTCAGTGTCCTAGAAGTCCACAGAACAGAAAATGAAAGAACAAAAGAAAGAATGGAGAAAAAAATTGAAAAAATCGAAATGGATCTCAGGGAAATGATAGATAAAATAAAATGTCCAAACTTAAGACTCATTGGTATCCCAGAAGGGGAAGAGAAGGGTAAAGGTCTAGAAGGAGCATTCAAAGAAATTGTTGGGGAAAACTTCCCCAACCTTATACACAATAGAAATACACAAAGCATAAATGCCCAGCAAACTCCAAATAGAATAAATCCAAATAAACCCACTCCAAGACATTCTGATCAGACTCTCAAATACTGAAGAGAAGGAGCAAGTTCTGAAAGCAGCAAGAGAAAAGCAATTCACCACATACAAAGGAAACAACATAAGACTAAGTTGTGACTACTCAGCAGCCACCATGGAGGTGAGAAGGCAGTGGCATGACATTTAAAATACTGAGAGAGAAAAATTTCCAACCAAGAATACTTTATCCAGCAAAACTCCCCTTCAAATTTGAGGGAGAGCTTAAATTTTTCACAGACAAACAAAGAGAGACTTTGCCAATAAAAGATCTGCCCTACTTCAGATTCTAAAGGGAACCCTACCAAAAGAGAAACAACAGAAAGAAGAAAGAGATATAGAGAATTTTAACAGAAATATATAATACCTTACATATCAAAGCACCAGGACACTGATTTTTCTCTAGTGATCACGGATCTTTCTCCAGAAGGGACCATAAGCTGGGACATAAAACAAGCCTCAAGAAATTAAAAAAAAAAAAAAAAAATTGAATATACTCAAAGCACATTTTCCAACCACAATGGAATACAAATAGAAGTCAATAATTTTTGAACTGTAACTCCTCTGTTTACTTCCTACATGATATAAATTACACAAACCCTAATGACAAATCAGTAGTTTTGAACTCAATGTAAAATATGTAATTTTAGACAACTATATAAAGGTAGGGGAATGGAGGAGTATAGGAACATAGTTTATGTGTCCTATTGAAGTGAAGGTGGTATCAAAGAAAAACAAGATTGCTATGGATATAAGAGGTTAATTTTAACCCCCACAACAAACACAAAAACTATCAGAGAATGTAACCATAGAGATGAATTGTAGAGTTCAGGTTAAGAGAAATGGGGGACGGTGCAATGGGGAGTTAAGAAATGAGGGTGGAGTTGCTGTTTGAGGTGAAGGGAAGTTTCTAGTAATGGATGGTGGGAAAGAGCATTACAATATTCTAAAGGTGATTAATCCCACTAATGGAAGGCTGGGGAGGGGGTGGAATGGGAAGATTTAGGCTGTATATATGTTTCCACAACTAAAAAAAAAAAAAAGACAGTCTAAATAGATGATTGAATGCCAAGGATGAACTTGGATGGAATTAGAGGATAGAGGACAGATGACTCAAAAGGACACAGTTGAGACATAAGGTAAAGGAAATACAAAATGTAAGTTTTGTATCATTGTTGAACCTGTTGTACTTCTTAGCTGCGCTTAATGGGATTGCATAAAAGAATGTTCTTGTTCATGGGAAGTGTATACGTGAATTATAGTGTATGTTCAAGGATGTGTGCAGCTAGCTCTCATATGTTCAGAAGACAGAGCAATAGATGATGGATGATAGATAGGGAGGGAGGGAAAGAAATAGCAATGTGACAGCATGTTAAGGTTGGTGGATTGAGCTATTGGGGGAGGGGGTCAGGGTATGATGGAATTCTTTGTATGGGGTTAGTATTGTTTCTGCAACTGTTCCTATAACTTTGAATTTATTCCAAAATAAAATAAAAAAATATATATAGGGGTGCAGTAGCATATAGAAAAGATAGGAAACCAGGATCTGAAGCACATAACCCAATTTATTTGCTCTGTTTTAACACATACCTTTACAGTCAATTGAAACAAAATCTTCTTTCTCCATTAGCTACTATGTTACTATGAATACTACTACAGTAAGAGTAGGACAGAAACTAACCCCATAAGGCCACCCAGAAACCAAAGAGAATAAAACCAAAAATTTGAAAGATTAAATATCATAGACTTTGATTCATACATAAATTTCCATGCAGCATGTGAGGTAAGCAGATAATTTTTTAAACATATGCATATCTGATTCTACCTGAAATTCCTTAACAAAACTTTGTCCATTATGGGCTTAATATGATCCGATGAAGGATGGCTATTTTGTAAGGATAAATGAACTCAGTGCTCTAAGATAAGATATTTGGGTCAGGAAACTTCCATTGCATGTAATCCCCATTTAACTTGGCTCCATTCTATTTCAACTGTCTTGGTGTTATTTTATTTTATTATTTTTTAAAATTTTTTTTTAAAAAAAATTTATTTTTTTTTTTTAAAAATTTAATTTTTTTTAATTTTTTTTTTTTTTTTTTACTAGAGAAGTTGTGATTTTCTGAACACAACTTCGGAATAATCATGCATAAAATACAGGATTCCCTTATATGAACCTATTACGTATACCTTGTGTTGGTGCGGTACCTTTGTTGCAGTTGATAAAAGCATGTACAATTGACAGTTGACAAATCATTTAACTTAGGATTCACTGGGTTGTACAATTCCATGGACTTAAAATTTTTTTTTCTATTACCATATATACAATCTAACATTTCCCCTTGCAACCACTTTCAGATATGTATATTTCAGTGCTGTTAATTACATTCACAATGTTATGCAATCACCACCACCATCCATTACCAAAACATTTTCATCTTTTCAAATAGAAAATCTATATATTTTAAGTATTAATTCCCTAATCTTCCAATGAAAGGAATTAAAACCATAGGGAAACCAAATTAATTCTGGTCCCTCATTCATTATTTCAAGGGGCAGGAGGGATTTCAAAAAAATCTTATGGCAGAAGGGACAGTTATAAAAGCATAAAAAATGAGGCAGATTAGCTGGTTTAGAAATTAAGAAACAATGAGTCATTTCTGTATGTTGATAAAAAAGAATCATATTAACAAAACTGGTCTCCATAATGTGCAGACCTGGAACTTCTGTTGATTCATCTGCTGATTGCTCAGGTAACTAAGCAGGAATGAGGGCTTATTTTATTTAAATTTATAAAATACATAACCAGAAAAAAAAATCTAGAAAATTTTAAAGTGAACAAGAGACATTATTCACACACTCCTCATGCAGTTTGCATCCCTGAGATTGTAGATCCTAAAGTGTTAATATCCAAGAAAGCACATAAATAAAATCATGTACACCTGCAGTGGGGTGGGAGTGAGGCCTAGATGTGTAGCACCACATCTTGGATTAAAGTAGTCCCGTACCCCTCAGCCTTATTAGTGGATTGTGGAGATGACTAAATAAACAAAGAAAAGCACCTAATTGCATACAGGATTAATCCAGAGTCTTGTAGAGAGTAGGATAAATTCAGATAACACATTTTGTACTTGTGAAGTAAGATACCCACCTTTCTCTAAAGGCAGAGAAGAAATACATGATTTCCACTAACTTTAAGTAATTTATTTATAAGTACATCTCATTTTATCTCATAACTTAATACATTTTTACATACTTGAGATTATACATATATTGGTTCAGAAAAGCCTAAAAAATAAAAATATATCTCAAGTTTTTAAATCATTTATAAAAATGATTTTAAATATTGAAAAAGAAGCTATTTCTGCAGTTATTAAGAAAAGTTAAGAGGGAAAAATTCCATGATAGTGTTTAAGGATTTAGAGAAGGAAAAATACTAGCATTTAAAAATCTTATTCTATAAAAATGCTGACTTACTTCCAAGAACATTTTCTATGCTTATCTACTCAGTCTCTTCTTGCTGTGCCAGAAACTGTACAGTGAGCTTTAGATGAACTGTGAAAATGAATTTGGGGATTTTTAAGGTAACAAGTCTTTGCCACAAAAGCAATTTTTGAGTTAAGGGCAACAACAAAAAAGAAATACTTGCATTGATGCTTTGTGCTGTAAAATACCATATAAATATGAGTATAACATTATACAAGTGTATCAAGCAACACACAGCTAACAAGTTTGGAGCATCATTTTATATAATGCTATGATTAGCATTTAACTTAAATATAAATATTATTATCATTTATATATATCTGCCTTGTCATTCAATAGATAAAGTTGCTAAATGCATCAGATGCTGCATTCAAGTTCTATGAGGGTATATCTGTTTCCTGACCATTAATCTAAGAACAATTCAAGAGAAGGTTCTTGTCATTTTGAGAGTGGCCACAGGCAGGGCTTCTAGATGCTTCCTCCTGACATCAGTAGGGATTTGTTACCAGTCTGTGGGTTCTGTAGTTGCCCCATGCAGATTGGTTGCTCCTACAGACATCTCCCATCAATTTGAGGCTGAGGTGGGGAACAAAGCCCATGGCTCTTATCCAATAACATTCCTTCTTTCCTGTCTTCATTTTATCACTCTTAACAACCAACCCAAAGCAGCAGGCCTAGGTTTTTATCACCTTCTAAACTATATTCTTTCTACTTTGACCTAAACCTCATGGTGTATCTGTAATAAACAGAAATGTTATCATCTCTACATTATGAAAGAAAATCTATGATCTGGATCCTTCTGCCTTGGCTTTTGACATGCTAACTGTATTTAGAAAACCCTGCCTCTTACGACACATTATGGCCTTAAGTCTATTTTTATTGTTGCAAAATATGATTTTGAGTTTCAAAAGTTGATATTAATTATTTTTTCTCTGAATTTGAAACATACTCATAATCCACTTCCTCCAATTTCATGCTGTGGAGACAAATACCATAAGCAGACTGGGGAGAATATCATGTGCTTGACATAAAGATACAAAAGAAAAAAAAATCAATACTTTCAAATATAATACCCAATATACTAACAATCCACATTGTTAGTCACTATATAAGAGAGTTGAAGACTAGGAGATTAGATAAGGAAATAGATGGAGAATATCAAAAAACAAATTTAAAACAGAAAGCACCTGTAATCAAGAAGTTAGAAATCTATAGCTTAATTGTGCCTCTATTTTATAGCTTCTTTTGTGCATGTGTTTTAACAGACTTTTGAGCTGTTAAGGTTGATGCCATCTCCTTTTCAATCATTGTAACTTAAGGTTCTAGCAAGGTACTCTTCTCATATGCCAGTGTCTAGTTGGAATATGAGCAATTTGGCATTTTGTTGAAACTGCTCTGGTATAGAAATTGTGATGTGAACATGGATCATTTGAAGACATACAGCCTCTTTGAACTCCCTCTATTACATGTTGATAATTTCCACCATTATCCGTACAGCTATTTCAGAACAACTGCAGTCCCTGTCTCCTTTGATGCTAGAGCACTACCATGTGGTTTCCATTCTGCACCATGAGACATAGAATTAGATGTGAGCATTATCAGGAGTTGTTCACAAACAGGAATACCCAGTAACTGGCAGTTGTGGTGAAGAGGTTTCCAATATAAGGGGTAAGAAGTGACAGAGCTTGTGGTTAGAGTCCCAGATACCACTGGTGATTATGACCGTGTTGTTCTACAAGCTCACAATGTTGTTAGGTGCTATATTCTTGGGTGGTTTCAAAGCCTGGCATTTTGATCTTGCCAGAAGATCTTCCCAGAAATTTTCAAACTATAAAACTGATATTCTTTAATAATTCATGTTTTATTAACCTACACAGAAGGCATCTTGTTCTTTGAAGCTGAGAACTGTATATTACAGAAAGTTGGTAGAAATCACGTTTTAATGGTAGTTAGAATAGATTCTTTACAGAAATTTCAGGCAACCCAGAACTTCTTAGTAGCAATGTGAATTTAAAAGCAAGAGTCAATTATACTGTAGCACAATAACAAATACCAGGTGTTTACTCTACGTAAGAGAATAAAAATATATTTTCAACCTAGGGTGGTGAACTGAAGAAATTTTCTTTAAATTTTCTTTACTTATTTTAAGATGGGTTGAATATATGAAAATCTCCAGACCTGCCTTATACCCTGACGTGTGTCTTAAATGCAAGTAGACTACACTGTCTCCTCATGTTAGACAATTATTTCCCTACTCCCTGTTTTGGCATTTCTAATATACTGAAATCTTGACAAAGAACCATGTTCCCCAATACACTCATTCTCCAAGTGTTTACCAAATAATTCTTATCAGATTTAATTTTGGTATGATAGTGAATAGTCAAAAGAAGAAATAAAAAATTATCTTCCAATGCCATCACCAAGAGAAAAATCATGTTACCATTTATAGAGCTCAATAGACGTATCTACATATAACCATATCTATGTAAAATTGGTCACACTGCTCATTCTGTTAAAAACCTGCCATTGTTAATAAAATAATCATGAATATCTTTCTAATTCACCACAATTTGTTCTCAGGTATATTTACCTTTCAATGGCTACATACCATTCATTCATATGATTACTTTCTAAGTTATTAAGTTAACCCTTATTGTTGGGTGTGCAGAAGATTTTGAATTTTTTGTGGGTAAGCATTATGAGTAATTACAATTGTTTTTTAAGATTTATTTTTAGAATTATATTGTGGAAATCCATGTAGCTTTATTGAAACAGTCAAATTTTGATAAAAAATAATAATGACATCTTAAAGAAGAAAGAAAGAACATGGGGATACAGGGCAACATGCATTCTGAAGTATCATCCTTAGTCTTAACTAGTGAGGACAAATAGTTCTTATAAACTGATTTTATAAGATCCTATCATTTCCTTACATTTATGTCTTTCTCAATAATTCCTCAGTAGGCATTATTAGTTGCCTCCTCAATTCACATTCCCTCACTCTTTACTGGCAACCAAATCTTAATTTTGTTTGGGGAAGCAACATGTACAGTTAAAATGCTAATTTCCCAATTCCTTTGTAACAAGAGTACCCATGTGATGTAGTTCTGGCCAATGAGACAGGTAGAAACTGCTCAGGGTTTCTGGGAGCGGTTTTGCTTTCCTGACTTGGCAATACCCTTCTTTATTTTTTCCTTCACCTTCCTACTTTGAGTATGAATGTGATGTTGAAGCTGTTGATGAACCTTACAATCTTGAGGCAACATGAAAACAAAATCTTTAACATAAGATGGTAGATAGAAATGATAATAGGAAACTGAAAGATTGTTGTCATTAATCCTAGGTGAATATTCCGATGAAGCACATTTGGGAAACAGGCACCCAGGCATACTCCTGCACACAGTGTCTAGAATGCAGTAGGAGCCTAATCAATATTTGTTAAATGAATGAATGCATAAATGTGTAATTCAAAATTAGCTACTTTTTGTTTTCGTTATTTTCAACATTATTTTTAGCCCAAAACTTTTATATATTAATTTTAAGAAACTATATTCTTAACATTTAGTATTCTCAAATTTTAAATATGAGTTAGTTTGGTTATTCTAATATGTATATCCTTTGTTTTCAAAACATATCCTGCTTCTCAACTCCACTTAGAAATTGGTTTAATGATGGGGTGTTTGGTAAAATTTATTTTGATTTTAATTAAGTAATAATAGATAGAAAATGATTATAAATACTAAGTCTCCATCCAAAATTTCAGTTATGATTTCTAATTCAAATATTCACTCTCAAAGTTTGTAACTTGGTAAATTAAAACAAAATATATGCTACTAACAAACTTAGCCCATCCATTAAATTTAGGTTAAAATGTTGATAGCTATGCCAAAAAAAAGCTGAAAGGCTTGTCAGTTTGCAAATTGCAAGCTATTCATAATCACAATAAAAGGAGATACTAATTTCAATAAAGATGTTAAGTAATGTGAGCAAAAAACAATAGCAATTTGTTTACAGAAAAAAATGTCTCAGATTTTCAGCTTTGGTTACAGGTCCAATACTTCAATGTTTTGTTCAGATTTTGTTCATGGTTATCTTTACATTATCTACAAATAGTCTCATATTAGTGCAAGTTTATGTTGAACTTGGTGAACTGCAGTAATTATTTTGAACAATATTAGAATCATCATAATTATATTCTCTCAGTATGAGTAATCAGCAGGATAGATTCAGATCATGCTAGGTGATGCAAACTTAAAATTAATTCAGAAAATTGTCATTTGAAGATTTGTGAAGAAATATCTCATTTCATCTGATACGATGATTTAGAGAATTCTAATCATCCCTAATTACTTTTTTTATTTTATTCTTCATAATTGTCATGCATTGCTACCATGAATAGGAGGTGCACCAATGAATATTTATCAAGTTCTTATTTATTCTAAAGAATGTGGATTTATATCCCTATTAAAGTTCTACCCATCCTCTCCCTCTCCCATAAGTTGGAGAAATCTTCACATGATTACTTTAAGTTCCAGTAAACTAATGGGGCTACATTTGCTAATGGTAGCATTAAAAATATAGAAATGGATCCTTATTCTATCTACGGTGAGGCTCAATATTTTGTATGTTTTATAGGAACAAGGAAGATGGTCCCTAGTTCATATTTTGGGAACCATTTCACTTGGTTCATGCCAAACTTACTAGTCTCCTCCACAAAAGTTTCTAAGAGAGTCAAAGCCACTAATCACATGGTCGTTTAATTTATATTGTCATTTTTTTGTGCACGTAGCACAATCAGAGTACTTAGGAAGACAGATGGCTGGGCCTTAGGGCATGACTGGACTGAATTTTATTAGCTTATATGTTAACGGATAAAAATTTACACATTCTAAGTTCACAATTTAGCAACAAATCTTAGTTTTGTGAGTTTTTCTGTGTTTCCATGATTTTTACTTTTTGTAATTTTAAACATGTCACTAGACTTAAAATATATATTGCACAGGTGGTGAAATGAAAGAATGGTGTGGGTTCAAAGAAGGAGTTGTGATTTTTTTTTTTTTTTTCCTATTTCAAATACCTCTGATCATCATCTATCAAGTATAAACAAGGCCTGGAAGACCCAGGTAATACTTGTGGCTCTGTCATCAATGTGTCAAGTGATCTTGATCAAATTGCACTGATATTCTGATTCTCAGATTCCTTATCCATAAACAAAACAGATTGGATTAGATGTTCTCTAAGGCCCACGCCAATTTGAATGCACCTTGAATATTGGCATCAGGGTCTAACAATACTACTTAACAGGATGGAGTATGAATTGGATAAAATGATGAATGTGGAAATTCATTGAAACAATAAAAATGCTAATATGAAACAATAACCTTTAAGTTAAGTATAATCAATTATTCCTTTTCTTTTTTGTCTAATTCAGTTTGCATCTCCATTTCTTAAGGGCTCACTTCAGCATGTGGTGGTCGATTTTTCTAAAATTAGCATAAATTTTGAGATATATGTTTGTTTTTTTAAATTTCTCAGCACTAATTATCCTTTTTTAACTTACTAATAGCTAAAGATTTTCTTGCAAGTTTTTGTCTTAAATCCTTGGTTAATCAAATTCTTATCCACTGGTTAACAAAACTTGCAATAAAATTTCCAATAAAGTGCCAAGGAAGTTTATATAAACAGAAGGGCAAATTATTATGAGATTAGGAAATAAAGTCAGTGAATAGAGATTCTATCTGGAAATTTGGTAAGGATGGCAAAGAAAAAAGAATAACATTTACTTGTGTCAGTCTATCATCTATCTATCACTCGATCTATCGATCTATATTTTAATTATAAAAATATAGATAAAATGATGTGTAAAGAGGCACATCTCTACAGTTAGTTATGGCTTTCATTAATGAATTAATTCATTCATCAAATATTTATTGAAGCCTATTACATTACCAGTACCAGTAACAATATTTCTGCCTCATGGAGCTTATATTATGAAGAGAATAGGGAGAAAATATTAATAAACTGTCTCAAGTACCAGTTCTAAACAAAAATAGAAAAATGAAGGCAGGTAAGTGGGATATGGCAGGGGTTACAGTGGGGATGGGGGTAGTTAGACAGTTTGCAGAAATGAACAAGGTCACTAGAGGAGATCTCATTGAAATAGTGACTTTTGAGCAAAGACCTGAAAGAGAAGAGGGTGTCAGATAAGCACGTATCTGGAAGAAAAACTTTTCAGGCAAAGGGAGTTGATGGAATAAAGGTGCAAGGCAGGAGTATGGCTGTGAGTTAGAGGACAAGCAAGTTGGTTTGAGTAGGGGGATAAGCCAATATGAACTTAGGCTTCTATAGAAATACAGTAAATAAGACATGTTCTTAAATCAGTTGAATTTAAAATGAAACAGAAAAGAGAAACATTAAGCAATAAAAAATTCCAAGTGTAGTTAGTGTTAAATTAAGGAACTACAGGAAAAAAAAATGGCAACATATGGTAGCATCCCTACAATATTCTGAGGTAAGAAAAAGTCTCCCAGTTTTAAGTGATGTTTAATCTGGGACTCAAATGATGACTAAAATTAACAGATGTATGAGGATGGTGAATGGAAGAAGGAATTATTGTGATGAGAAAGCAAAGTATAATCTGACAAAAGAATTGCATCCAAAATATAAAAAGAACTCTTAATACTCAATAATAAGAAAACACACAACCCAATTTAAAAATGGGCAACAAAAGTAAACACCAAAGAAGATATGCAGATGGAACATATAAAAAGATGCTCACTATCATATATCATTAGGAGATTGCAAATTAAGACAATCAGATACCCTTCCACACCTATTAGTATCGCTAAAACCTAAAACACCACCAACACCAAATTCTGGTGAGGATGTGGAGCAACGGGAACCAACACTCATTGCAAAATGATACAGCAACTTTGGAAGACAGTTTGGCGGTTTCTTACATAGGTATAACACAGGCTTACCATATGAGTCTGCAATTGTGTTTCTAGGTATTTACCCAAAGCAGTTGAAAACTTATGTCTGCTCCAAAACCTGTATATGAAAGTCTATGGAGCTTTATTCATAATTGCTAACAACAAAAAAAGGAGCAACCAAGATATTCTTCCATAGTTGCATGGGTAAATGAACTCTGGCACATCCATGCAATGGAATATTTAGTGATAAAAAGAAATGAGCTATCAATCCATGATAAAACATAAAGGAATGTTAAATATATATTGGTATGGGAAAGAATTCAGTCTGAAACAGCTGAATACTTTATGATTCAACCTATAAGAAATGATAGAAAAGACAAAGTTATAGAGATGGTGAAAAGAGCAGTGGTTGCTACAGGTTGGGGGAGGAGTAGGGAAAGGGATGAATAGGTGAGCACAGGGCATTTTGGGGGAATTGAAACTATTTTGAATAATATGCTAATGGTGGCATACATGACATTACACATTCATCAAAATCCATAGAACTGAATACACAAAGTTACCTCTGATATAAACTATGATCTTTAATTACTAACAATGTATTGATATTGGTTCAATTGCAACAAATATATCAAATGAATGCAAGATGTTAATAATAGGGAAAACTGTGGGAGAGAAGAGTAAATTCACTTTCTGTGCAATTTTTCAGTAAATCTAAAATTACTCTTAAAGTCTATTACTCAAAAATGTTGCTGAAGAGAAATTTTGCCAATCTCTAGTTCCTATCACATTGAATACTTGGTTGGTTGTACAGCTTCTCTATATCCTAGCTCTAACTCTTCTATACAAGGAGCTTTATTTCTGCAGCTGATTTGTTCTAGTTTGCTCTGCCAGCCTCTATTGAGTACTTGCATTCCACATTTGTTCTACAGTGTTTAAAATTCACAGTGAACTCCCTTTACATAATTTTAACCTTTTGGGGTTCTTCTCTCTTATTGTCACCCCCACCCTCTCTCCCTAACTTAGAACACTTTTTGGTCACTCCATTCTTGATATTCTACTATTAACTCAGCCTTTAGAACAAAGCTGGGAGAAGGAAATCCTATAAATAGGGGCTTTGGGTTCATTGTTAAAGAGCCAGGGACACTGGGGTTCCACTGAGACCGAGTGTTACCTGTATGATGTATATGCACTTGCTTCCACGCTTGCCAGGTGACCACTGGTTAACCTGTCTATTGGCTGGTCTAGGACCCATCTAAAGTGAAATGAATTCTGAAGACATTTTGTTTAAGAGCAGGGTGGTAAGAAGGGAATTGATGCTCCCTGGAAACCAAAGAAACTTGCATTAACTCATGTTATGAAAATTCAGGTTTACTTCAAGGAAAGATAGAAGAAAACAAAAAAGTTTTCTGTAGAAATTTAAAAAAATAGTTGCAATCAGCACCATAAATACACTAAATCAGTATGTTGATAAGCTTTAGTTGCATTTCAGAATACATACTATTTTCAGGGCCCCTGCTCCACCACCCCGCCCCTCACCCACTCTGAAATAACAAATCAAGTATATTTAATGGAGAACATTTCAGTTTATAGAATTTTCATACTATTGAGAAATATATCCATAAAATGCAACTTTGTTTTGGTATCCAGAGATAATGTCAAATAATAATAAAATCAAACAGGACATATTCTCAAGTCAATATTTTTCTAATTATAATGATTTATGGAAGTCATTATTTTGAGTAAAACTGCTTATTAAGTGGTACATTTTTATTTCCAAATAGAAACTAGCTCATATCTATATGTTTAACTAGTTTCATGGCCCCATAGTTAACGCTGTGTCAGGGTTTCTGTGTAAAACAGTTTGTTTGACTAATTAAAATGTGATTTCAAAACCTATTTGTTATTACTTCTATTATCTTTCTTGTAGTGCTCTGGAATAATGTGTTTATGGCTCCTGCAAGCTCATCTAATTTAATATTTGCTTAGTAACCCAAATGTCCTCATTTAACAGCAGCTGCCCTTGGAATACAGATTTTTTTTCCACAAGGCCAGCTAAATTTTAACTAATTGTCACTGTGATATTCTACTTTGCCTGGGTACATGAGCATTTCCATTGGTGAAATTGGAATTGTTAAATGCAAGTGGTTATTAATTTGTTCTCAGTACAAAGGATGCAATTATTCATCTAAAAATAAAGCTCCTGGAGTTGGAAGGAAAGCAATGAATGGAACAAGTCTTAATAATTTAATATTCATCATTTTGATTTTCTTAGCAAATCTTCTGAACGACATTTAGAAGCTAGCGCTGAAATTATTAGCCAGCATGACCACATAATTCAAAGGGCCATGATGACTTTTACAAAAATTGTGAAATGAAACCAAATGATTGCAATGTTTTCATAGTAATTATCTTTTCTATCTTATCAAGTTATAGCACCCCTCAGAAATGCATACAAAGTGCTGTGGAGAAGTGCTTCTCAAAGCCTAGGATGAACCCATCACCTGAAGATCTTGTTACCAAGAAGATCCTGATTCAGTACGTCAGGAAAGAGCCTGACAATCTGCATTTCTAACAAAGCCTCAGGGGAAGCCATCTGCAGCTCTGAGGACCACATTTTGAGTGACAATGATGTAAAACATTGGAATTTAGTTTAGACTATAGAATTTAAGGTGATCCAAGCTATTTCCTTACATAGGAAGCTGTTTAATTAATTCAATTGTTTATTAACTAAGTGATCAGAGGGAAGTGTGATACTATTAAACCTTGAAGTATATAATAATGCAAACTCACATATATTTACCTTTCAAATATATTGCAAAAACACATTGATGACTCAGTGAACTTCCAGACTTGGCCTTGAATTTCACCTCACAGGTTTCCTACTCTTTCTCTGGCTGACTTATTGCTTTACCTATTGAAAAAAGTATACAAGTTTTGATGGGCTATTTTTAAAAATGGAACATTTAGTATCTGTGACATGATTTTTTACTGATACACAGGATACCTTGTCTTGAATTCCCTCAAAAAATTTTCTAGAGAATATTTCCCAAAACACATTATATTATGAACTATTGAAATTGTTATACCTGACCCCTGGAACTAGAGAGAGGGGAAGCATAACAGGGTGGTGGTATAGTCTTTACCTAATGAAAACTTATGCTTCACCATTATTCAGAGCAGTCATGGAAGAATAATTATCCAGAGGCTGATTTTTGGTGAAAGCACTGTTTTTCCCATTTATGCTTGGCTTGAGAAATATACTCAACCATGCTGACTGGTCTTCTGTTGGATTCCTGAACACAATCCTCAAGTGGGCCCTTGATGTGTCCACCAATCAGACACAAGTCCATTCATATTTCTATTCTTCTACATCAGGGTTTGGCAAACTATGGTTCAAGGATCAAATCCAGTACATTGCTTTGTTTTTGTAAATAAAGTTGTATTGGAACACAGCCTTGCTCATTTTTTACATGTAGTCTATGGCCGCTTTCAGACTTCATGGGTTAAGTTGAGTAATTGCAATAGAGAATGAGTTGTCTACAAGACTAAAATATTTACCATCTGGCCCTTCGGAGAAAAAAGTTTTCTGACTTCTGTTCACATTGTCTCTTATATGACTTTCCTTCTTCCAGAAACTTCCAGTGATTCCTTCCCATCCTTACCCTCACCTTATAAGCTTATTGACCATTTCAGTGAAAAAAAAAAAAAAAAACTGAAGAGAAATTTCTCCACTTGTAGCCAGCTAACTGTATCTGCACTCATAATACTTACCCTGCAGTTACTGAGTTTGATGTTTCACCTAAGGGTGAGCCCTTCTCTTATAATGTCCACTTCCTCCCCTCTTGACCACTCAAAGATATCACCCCAGGAATTCTTCCCATTCTGCCAATGCATCAATTGTTTGCTCTCTTCTGAATAATTCCCCCAAGCATTTAACATACTATAAATTTTCCCATTAAAAAGGTTTTTACTCTGGGTTACTGCCTGTGCTGGTTCAAATCTATTATGTATCCCAGAAAAGCCTATGCTCTTTTAATCCAATCTTGTGGGGACAGACCTATTGTGGTTGGTTGGGACCTTTGGATTAGGTTGTTTCCATGGAGATGTGACCCCACCCATTCAAGTGGCTCTTAATTCCCTTGCTGGAGTCCTCTATGAGAGGAAAAAAGGCAGTGGCATTTTTGGAGGGAGCAAAGAAAAGCTAAGATGAAAAATGCTATGGGTGAGAAGGACCTACAGAAACTGAGAGCTGTTTGGAGAACAGAACCCAGGAGAAGGGCCAGAAGATGTCACCATGTGCCTTTCCATGTGACAGATCCCATTGGCAGTTCTTCAGGGAAGGTATCTACCTCTTGATGCCTTAATTTGGACATTTTCATGGCCTTAGAACTATAAATTTGCAACCTAATAAATCCCCATTGAAAATCCAACCCATTTTTGGTATATTGCTTTCCAGCAGCTTTAGCAAACCGAAACACTGCCCCTTTTGTCTGCTCCCTTTTATAGTAAAACTCATTGACAAGCCTGTCTATACAACAATTTTACAAGCTCTAATATTAATCCAGTGACTTTTATCTCCACCATGCAATGAGACTGCCAATGGTAAAACATGGGCATCAACTCTGCCAATCTGTGTTGGTTAATCCAATTGCTTACTTTCAGTACCACGTAAATGGCCTTTCTAAGCGTTTAATGGGTGACCACTCCTTTCCACTTGAAGCAGCTTCTTCACTTGGCTTTTAAGACACCACATCTGTCAGATTTTCTATCTGTTTCTCCGGTTCCTCCCTGGTCCCTGCTCATCTTCCTTCCTTTGCAACATTTGGGGTACCCCCAACTCTGGATCTCTTCTCTATATTTTCACTCCATCCTTCAGTGTTGCCTCAGTTTAAAATACATTCTATATGCTTCCCACTCCTCAAGCGTCTCATGTGAGCATCAGGTTTATATTTCCAACTACTTATTTTTCATCTCCACTCAAATGCCAAGTAGGAACTTTGGACTCATCATGTCTTCCATAAACTCCTGTCCTTTTCCATCAAACACAATTCTCTCATGGCTTCCTCCATGTCAGTCACTTCATTTTTTTATTGTTAAGGCCAGAAAATTCAATATCATTTATTACTTCTCATATATCCAAACATACAGTCTGGCAGCAAATCTTGTGACTATAGTCAAAACATATCCAGAATTCAACAAATTCTTATCAACTCTGCCTCTGTCACTTGGTTCAAGCCACTATCATCCCTCACTTGGGTGACTTAATTGCCTCATAACCGCTGTCCCGGTTTCTGCCTTTTCAACTACAGTCTACTCTCCATACAATAGGCAATTAGTCATTCCGAAAATGCCAGTTTGGGTTACTCCTTTGCTCAAAATCCTCCAGAGGCTTCCAATATCATTCAGCATAAAAACTAAAGTCCTTAAAATGGCCTATGAGGTACTAATTCTGGCCACTCTGACCACCCTAACTGGTCACATGGCACTCTGCACTTTGCCCTCCCAACTCATTCCTATTTGTTATTCTCAAATATAGATATGCCCCTGCCTCAGGGCCTGTGCTCTTGTTGCTCCCTCTGCCTGAAATTACTTCACCTGATATCCAGGTGCTTTGCTCCTTCACAAACTGCAGGGCTTTGCAGCTTCTACCTTCTTTGCAGTGTTTACCTTCTCGGTGAGGTCTTTCCTGACCGTCCTATAAAAATACAACATCTTCAACTTTTCAACCGACACTTACTATCTCCTCCCCTTCTTAATGAAGCCAAAGATTTTTCCTTCTCCATGTTAAGCACTAAGTACATTTTGTTGAGTGCATGAATAAATTCTGTTTGACTTTGGATTTCTTGCTTGCGGGTGATAATCCACTTCCAGTGAAGTCCTTTTCTCTCTTTCTGCCCCTCTCTTTCTCTCTCCCTCTTGCTCTTTAAGAAATTAAAGAATTCCCACAGAAAAGGCAGAAGACAGGGTGCTAATTAAAATGGTCCCATTTCTCTCCATCATGATTCATCTGTTCTCGGACATAAGCTCTCTCTTATCTTCTGTGCTAGTTCCTCTGTTCAGCTGCTTCATAACCCAGACCTGATCACCCAAAGCAGCAGAGTGTATGTTGACAGACATTTCCAAATGCAATGTTTCCCCTTCCTGTGTTTCCCTACAACCCAAGTTTTGATTTTTCCATTTTAGCAATTATTTATTAAACAATTGTTTGTTCCATGCATTTTGCTAGCCACCCTGGATAAAACAGCGAGCAAAACAAAGTGCCTGAGTGTATAGAGCATAAATGTTGGTATAGGAAGCAGGAATTAATTAAATAATTACAGAAATGTATAGTTGCAAGCTATCTTAAGTGCAATGAACTAAAATTACAGGGTGATTGGAGAGTATATAATTGGAAACCTAACTTCTAAAGTGCCAGAGATTTCCCTGTGGAAGGAACATTTTAAATGATATTCAAATAATTAAAGGAATTAATTAGTTGAAAGCTTTTTAGACTCTGGCTTAGTGAGGGAAGGAGTAACAAGGAAGTCTGGAGGAGTTGAAAGAAAGTGAAAATGTTTTCAAACACAGAGACTAAGAGGGAAAAGGCTGAGGGATTACTTTGGTGAGAGGCAGGGCCAGTTTATGCAAAGCAAGTTAGGCAACAAGAGTTTTGCTCTCCCATCTAAGAATTACAGGCACCACTGAATGGATTTCGGCAATGAAGAAGTATTACAAATTTTTTCCATTAAATGATAACTTATCTGTAAAAATAAATTGTGTCCTTGTCTTAGTGAGTGCAGTGTGAGACACTTTTATAAAGTAATTGTAGCTGTGAGAATTTTATGCTTTGAAAAGAAAACAAGGGAAGAGCTTTGGAGATTGGCAAGTTCAGTTACCTACTCTAATGAAAACATTTGTACCGTCAACTCTACCTTTGTCTGAGACATTCACAAAACAATTTCAACAACACAAAGGCCCACCTGGTCCCATTGCTTTCCTCCTTCTTTCATTTCATGGCCAAATACTTCTGAGAACTTCCTCTAGAATTTTTCCTCCAACTGTCTGCCGATGCACACTTAGGCACTTCTGATTTTTTCCATAATATTTTCCCCTCAGATGTGGGATTAGGCAATTCTTTTCTGGAATTTAACTTTTTAAGGAAGTCAAAAAAGAATGACTTTATTGTCTTTACATAATGTTTATATAAGGAATACTGCCATCCATGTCCATTAATTAGGACCTACCTCATCCCAAATTCTCTGTTAGCTATATAAAGCTCTTTATCATCTGGTCCTTGCTTACCGCAACCGTGTCCTCAGGCAGAATCTCATACTCCATTCTTGTAATCTACCATGTCCACTCGGGGGGTGGGGTTGGGGGTGGGGGGTGGAACAGGATGTGAGTGAAGGATGAATTCTTGGAGGCAGTGATATTTCAGGTGAATCTTGATGGATGAAACTCCATAAATCAGATAAGGAGAAGCATTGCAGGTAGAGAGAACAGCTTTTTCACATGCTCATAGGCACCACAGAAATGACCTCTTTTTGGAACTCCAAGAAGCCGAGTGGGGCTGGAGAAATAGTGAGTAGAGGTGGTTGTGCAAGGTAGGAAGGACACTTAAAGAATATACTAGAGAAAAATGGAACATTTTTATGGATGGGACTAAAGTTAAGAAAGAAAACTATTCTCCAAATAGATGTGGAGAGAGAGCGAGAAAGACAGAGAAAGAAAGAGAGAATATTTTCCTTTTCTGAGTATGTTACTTTGGGGTATGAGGATGACAGTTTCACATCCTTTAGCTTTTGTATAGTCCAACATGGCAGCAATTCCCATCCCACTATGTACAGGAAAATGTAATTGTGTTCTTAAGCAATTTCATTTGCTGTGTTGTCTTGCACTTAGAAAGTTATGGAAATTTAATTATACATTCCTATTCTAAGTTTTTCTTACTTGCAAAGAACGGTGGTTAAAGCACGATTCAATTTGCATTTTAATTAATTGAGGAGCTAAATTAGACCCTAGATAACATAGATAATCCAAAGACAGCTATGTATAACCATGTACCCACATTAATAGAAATGTTTTTCAGTCATTTAAGATATATTTGTGGCTGGAAATCTATGAGCAAGGACTGAGTGCAATGATGACAACACAAATGCACATGTGATGTGGCAGGCACAGCTATTTTGAGCAACTATTTATTATGTTTTTTTTTTTTTTAATTTTTACTTAAACATTCTGTTCTAATCTACAGATTCCTCAGGACTACATTCTGTGAATGGGTATATAATGTAAATTTAAGATGATATAAAAGGATTTTTTTCATTCAAAAAATTAGTTCTGTATTATATAGTAAGGGATTATGGAAAAGTAAGTATATGGGTTGATGAGTACCATTAATTTGACTGAAATAGGGAAGTCAGAAAAAAGGACATATGTGTCTCATATTGCCAAGAAAACATTAATAGAAATGTATTCATGATTGAATTTGGGGGGGAGTAAAGAAAGAAAGAGGAAGCACGAGTTACTTTACAGCTTAAGATGGAGTACCTAGGAGTATGATGAAAGGTTTTGTGAAAATTTGGTGAAAAGCAGAGTTGGGAGACATAAAGATGAGTTAATACTACATATGTTGTTTCCTTGATGCACTACAGGAACGACTTACCAATGCCAAAATCTTGATTGGTTGCAATTTGAAGAAATCAAACCAAGGTAACTCTTTCTGTGTCTCTCTGTGTCTCTCTGTGCCTCTCTCTTTAGATAAATGTTGACAGAAAGATAACTATTTTTATGTAAAATAAATCAGATGCCAGAATTGTCTTTAAAAAATAAAGAAATCAGTGCTCCAAATGCATCATGAATAGATGCATGAGAGAAAGGTACTTAGATAAAGTCTATTTTTGAGGAAAGATGAAGGCATTTTCACAATGAATCCTCTTCCATTCCCGTCTTCCCACTGTGGAAGAGCTGAGAAGACTATTCTCTGTGCCGAGGTCCATAGCTCGGTGATGGAATTTCTGTGTACTTTTGCCATAGTGGTGGATTTCAGAGAAGACAATAGTTGGAAGAGCAGTACTCAATTACCTTGACAATGTAGAACTTTAAAAAATTATTCAGATACGTTGAATGAGAAGTCAGTTCTCTGAATTATGTTGCTAGGATATAGAAACAAGCATATTTTGAGCATTAATATCAATGAAATTTAATTTCACTTAATTGAACTTTATGAAGTTTATATAGAGATACTGTGATCCGAAAGCATTTCTTAAAGTGTGACAATCCCCTCCCCACAAACACACGCACACACACACACACACACACACACACACACACACACATGATACCAATATATTAAGAACTTCAAGATGGTTATGAATTATTTGTGTAAATACAGAACCCCAAAATGGTATGAGATGAAATCTCTCTAATTGATTAATTACATGGTTGTCAAATAGAAATTCCTTTTAAAATATACCTAATATGATTTATTTTTAAAAATATTTAATATTTGTTTAATTTGCTGATTATATAAATTATATGTGCTCACTAGAATTAATTTGAGAAATAGAAAAATTCATGCAAAAGAAAAAATATTATTCACTTTCTACATTATATATTTTTTAACTACAGTCCATAGTCTGACCTTAAGCCTTTAAATCTGCAGCTTCCTGTGAGAGTTACAGCCACCTGCATCATGGGTACTGGGAAATGTCCTCAGGGACAAAGTCTTCTAAATATCCACCTTGCCCAGTGAGTGTGGCCCCTTCTTGCAAAGGTCAAATCCCCCTCAATGTCTGTCATTCATGGTTGTTTTCCAGTGCCTTCAAATAGTGGCTTTTTCTTATATTCATTATTTCCAGAGTTCATAAATATCTGTGTTAATCACTTGAAGGCACATTTTTATTATAAAAAGAAACACATTTAATGCCTTTATTTTTGGATTGGTAATTATCGCACTAAATCGTCACTTGAGTGGGCTCTCAAAGTTATGAACTTTTTCTTTCTTTTGTTTATCTATCTTTCTTTTTCTAAATCAGGCTAATTTGCTTAGTCTTAACAGGCAAAGAGTCATGTGTTCTCAAGGCTAAAAAAAAAATAAAATAAATTTAAAAGATTAAAACCAAAAAATACATAAGGGAAACATCCTCTATCAGTTGGAAGCACAGATCTGGCTCAGGCCCCATTAAGGCCTCCCTGCAGCTTCTAGACCTGAGAACCAAAACCTCATCCACCAACTTTGCAAGATCTGGCCTCGGTGCCTTTACAAACCACGGGGAATGTACACTTTGGATCATAGGTACCTTCTTGGAGGCACAATGGTTCTTGTCCTTTGGTGATAGCTGGTTGAGGCAAAACTGGCTGCTGTCTAGAAGGCTGTCTTCCCTTGTCTGAGTCATAGTAGTAGCAGGGAATAATCCCCTTAGAAGCCATGGAAAATTCCTCCATGGGATCTAAGTCCATAAACACTGAGTCTCCAAAATGAGCATCTGGATGCAGAAGGGGACATCCATGCAGGGTCGGTGTTGACACAAGCTAAAGAACTCTGGCATATCAGTCTAGAAAAGAAGAGCACTTTCAGTAGAAACTGTCAGGGATTGAGAAACACCTAACATTCCCGCCTGTGTCTTCCTTGTTCCCAGGTGGAATGCCACACCCTTCCCATACCTGTTCCTAAACTTCAATCAGGCAGAGTCAGTTCTGAGCCCCCATGATAGATTCTATTGTCACTATCATTTTGCCTTTTTCAGAATATTATATAATTGAAATCAAACCATACAGTATGTAAACGTTTCAGATTGGCTTCTTCCACTTAGCTATATGCATTTAACATTCATCCATGTCTTTCCATGACTTGACACTTCTTTATTTTTGGCACAGACTTATACTCCATTGTATGAATGTACCACAGTTTATTGATTCACCTACTGAAGGACATCTTGATTGCTTCCAGTATTGGGCAATTTTGAGTAAAACAGCTACTAATATATGTGTATACTTTTTGTGTGAACCTAAGTTTTCAAATCGTTTGATAAATAACAAGGAGCACAACTGCTAGGTCATATGGTAATACTATGCTTTTCAGAAACTGCCAAACGGTTTTCCAAAGTGTCTGTATTATTTTGCATTCCAGTAACATGAATGAATGATAGTTCCTGTTGCTCTGAAACCTTGCTTAAAGTTGGTATGTCTGGTTATTGTATTTTAGCCATTCTGTTAGATGTGTAGTGGTATCTCACTGATGTTTCAATTTTCAGTTCCCTAATGGCATATGATGCTGAACACCTTTTCATGTGTTTAATTGCTTTCTGCATGTCTTCTTTGGTGAGGTGTTTGTTCATTGCCCATTTTTAAAAATTGGGTTATTTTTTTTTAATTGGGTTGTTTGTTTTCTCATTCTTGCATTGTAAGAGTCCTTTGTATACTTTGGATACAAGTTATTGCTCAATTTTGTATTGTAAAAATATTTTTCCAGACTGTGACTTGCCTTTTTATTCTTGTCACAGTATATGTATAATTGAGATTGTTCACATACCATATGACTATCCAAAGATCCAAAGATTACAATCAATTGCCCATGGTACCATCATACAGCTGTGCATCCATCAACACAATTAATTTTTTTTCAATTTTCAGAACATTTTCATTACTCCAGAAAAGAAATAAAGACAAAAAAAAGGAAACACAAATCCTCCAATAACCCTAACCATGCCCCCCTCCATTATTGATTAATAGTTTGGGTATAGCACATTTGTTACTGTTGATGAAAGAATGTTAAAACACTAACTGTAGTATATAGCTTGCAATAGGTATATATATTTTCCCCTATATGTCTCTCTATTATTAACTTCTAGTTATAGTGTCATACATTTGTTCTAGCTCTTGAGAGAGATTTCTGATATTTGTATAGTTAATCACAGACATTGTCCACCACAAGAGTCACTGTTTTATACATTCCCATATTTTAATCTCCAAGTTTCCTTCTGGTGACATACGTGACTCTGAGCTTACCCTTTCCACCACCTTCACACACCATTCACCACTGTTAGTTATTCTCACAACATGCTATCATCACCTCTGTCCATTTCCAAATGTTTAAGTTCACCCTAGTTGAATATTCTGCTCATAATAAGCAACTGCTCCCCATTCTTTAGCTTCATTCTATATCCTCGTAACTTATATTTCATGTCTATGAGTTTACATATTATAATTAGTTCATATCAGTGAGAACCTGCAATATTTTCCTTTATGTGTCTGTCTTATTTCACTCAATATAGTGCCCTCAAGATTTCTTCATCAACCCATTTCTTTTAAGATAGTTGTGTTCACACACCATACATTCTGTTCTAAGTAAACAATTGTTGATTCCATGTAAAGTCACGTATTTATGTATTCAGCACCATCACCACTATCTATATAGGGAAATCTCCAATTCTTCCACAAAGATGGAGGAAGATTCAAAGAAGGCAGAGAGGCAAAAGAAAAAGAAAAAAGAAAGAGAGAAAAAGCAAACAAACAAGAAAACAAAACTTGATAGTTAGAAAGTGACAAAAGGAAAGATAGAATTAACCTAAAGTAGAATAAAAAGTCAGACAACATCACCAATGCCAGGAGTCCCAGACCCTTCCCCCATCCCCCCCCCATATGCATTTAGCTTTGGTATATTGCCTTTGTTATATTAAAGGAAGCATAATACAATGTTTCTGTTAATTATAGTCTCTAGTTGGCATTGATTGTATTTTCCCCCAAATCCCCCCCCTATTTTTAACACCTTGCAATGCTGACATTCATTTGTTCTACCTCATGTAAAAACATATTTGTACCTTTTATTACAATCACTGAGCACCCTAGGTTTCCCTGAGTTACACAGTCCCAGTCTTTATCGTTCATCTTTTGTTCTGGTGTCCTATATGGTCCTAATCTTCCTCTTTCAACCATACCCACAGTAATCTTTGTTCAGTGTACTTACACTGGTGTGCTACTATCTCCAAAAATTGTTTTCCAAACCTCTCACTCCTGTCTTTTCCTTTCTATCTGCAGTGCTTCCTTTAGTGTTTCCTGTAGAGCAGGTATCTTGTTCACAAACTCTGTCATTGTCTGTCAGAGAATATTTTAAGCTCTCCCTCATATGTGAAGGATAGTTTTGCCAGATATAGGATTCTTGGTTTTCTCTTTCAGTATCTTAAATATATCACCCCACTTCCTTCTTGCCTCCATGGTTTCTATTGAGAAATCCACACATAGTCTTGTCAAGCTTCCTTTGTATGTGATGGATCACTTTTCTCTTGCTGCTTTCAGGTTTCTCTCTTTATCTTTGATGTTTGATAATCTGATTATTAAATATCTTGGCATAGACCTATTCAGATCTATCCTGCTTGGAGTATGCTGTACTTCCTGGATCTGTAATTTTATATCTTTTGTAAGAGATGGGAAATTTTCATTGATTATTTCCTCTGTTGTTGCTTCTGCCCATTTTCCCTTCTATTCTCCTTCTGGGACATGAATGACAAGTACATTCTTGCTTTTTGTTTTGTCCTTAAGTTCCCAGAGATGTTGCTCATATTTTTCCATTCTTTTCTCTATCTGTTCTTTTGTGCATAGGCTTTCAGGTGCCTTGTTCTCCAGTTCCTGAGTGTTTTCTTCTGCCTCTTGAGATGTGCTATTGTATGTTTCCATTGTGTCTTTCATGTCTTGTGTTGTGCCTCTCATTTCCATAGATTCTGCCAGTTGGTTTTTTGAACTTTCAATTTCTACCTTATGTACGCCCAGTGTTTTCGTTATATGGTTCAGCTCTTTCACGATATCTTCCCTAAACATTTTGAATTAACTTATTATTAGTTGTTTCAATTCATGTATCTCAGTTGAAGCATAAGTTTGTTCCTTTGACTGTATGGTAACTTCATTTTTCTTAGTGTAGGTTGTAGTTTTCTGTTGTTTAGGCATGGTTTTCTCAGTTACCCCAATCAGGTTTTCCCAGACCAGAACGGGCTTAGGTCCCAGAAGGAAGAAATTTTCAGTATCTGGTTTCCCTGAGGGTGTGTCTTAGAAAATTGGTATACCTTGTGAGGCCTCAGCTCACTGTGCTTTTCTGTCCAGCAGGTGGCACCTGCAGCCTGTAATTCCAGACTAGTGTAAGGAGGTATGGCCCATGGCTGTTTTCCCCCAGGCTCTGGGGTCTGGTTCTGAATTGAAGGCAGGTAGTAGAGCTGGGCCCCACCCCTTTCCTCTTAGAGAAGACAGATCCCCTAGGGAAAGATCATTAGCATTTCAATGTTTTCTCTTTGCCTGTGCTATCTCCACCCTTGTCTGGATCAGAGTGCTGGGAACTGAAATTGGCTGAGGCTTTCTCCTCTGAGCCAAAACAGGGACAGAAGGTCCACTTCAGGGCTAGTCCATGGAGACCCTCTGGCTTTCAAAGGTCAGTCATCACCCAAAGCCTCTGTCTGCTTATTGGAGATTCATAGCTCATAGCGAGCAGTTCACACTCACTAATTAAAACCCCAGGTGGAGCTCAGCTGAGCTATATTCACTTGCTGCAAGAGAGCTTCTCTCTAGCACCATGAGGCTTTGCAGCTTGGGCTATGGGGGGAGGGGTCTCCCAGCTTGGGTCCACAGTTTTTACTTACGTATTTTATCCTGTGATCTTGGGCATTCCTCCCAATTCAGGTTGGTGTATGATGAGTGGATGGTAACATTTGTCTCCCCACAGTTATTCCGGATTATTTACTAGTTGTTCCTGGTTTTTTGTTAGTTGTTCCAGGGGGACTAACTAGCTTCCACTCCTCTCTATGCTGCCATCTTAGATCCTCCTATTGTCACAATTTCTTTTGCATTGTAGAATATTTTGTCATGATTTATGCTTTTTCTGTTGTATCTAAAATCTCATTGCCAAACCCAAAGTCACCTGGATTTTATGTGCTTTCTCTTAGGAGTTTTACAATTAAGTCTATGATCCATTTTTAATTAATTTTTATAAAAATTGTGAGGTCTGTATCTAGGGTCATTGCTTTGCATATGGACATCCAGTTGTTCCAGCATTATTTGTTGTAAAGTTTATCATTTCTCCATTGAATTGGCTGTGCTCCTTTGCTAAAAATCAGTTGAATATATTTATGCAGGTCTACTTCTGGAATCTCTGTTCAGTTCTATTGATGTATGTGTCTATTCTTGGACCAATAACATGCAGCATTGGCTACTGTTGCTTTATAGTAAGTCTTAAGTTGAGTAGTGTCCTTTGACCATGTTCTTCTTCTTCAGTGTTGTGTTGTCTGTTCTCTGTCTTTCACCTTTCTGTATACACTTTAGAATCAGTTTGTCTATATCCTCAAAATGTCTTGCTAGGAATATGTTTGTGATCATATGACTCTTTAGATCTAGCTGGGAATTCATCCCTGATTCTAATGTCCCAACCATGACAGTCTGCTGATAAATTCAGCCAAAGCCCTTATACAGTCCTAAGCCCAGAACTTTTTTCATAGAGGTAAAACCCACGATAGCATTTAGTACTTGAACAGAGTGGAGATCAGCATGGCAAAACCAAGACAAGGGGTCTTGGAGGTGCTCCAGTTTGCTAAAGCTGCTGCTATGCAAATGCCAGAAATGGATTGGCTTTTATAAAGGAGATTTATTAGGTTACAGAATTACAGTTCTAAGGCCATTAGTGTCCAAACTAAGGCATCAAAAAGAGGATACCATCACTGAAGAAAGGCCAATGGTATCATGGCTTGTGTCTGTTTGCCCTTTGCTCCCAGATTGTGGTTTCAAATTGGTGTTCTCCAAAATGTCTCTGGGTTTCTGTCTCTCCTAGCTTCTCTCTCTCAGCCTTGGAGCATCCATGCTTGTTCTCCCAGGGCATTTCTCTTTAAGCATCTGGGGGTCCTTAGCTTCCCTGGGGCAAACTCTGGGCTTCATCTCTTAGTTTAGCAACTCCAAACATCTTTCTGTCTACATCTCTGAGCATTTGGGTCTGGGTGGGCTCTTAATCTCCCTAAGGACTCCAGTGATCTAATTAAGACCCACCCTGAATGGGCAGGGTCACATCTCCATGGAAAAAGTCTAATCAAAGGATTTCACCCACAGTTGGGTGGGTCACATCTCCATGGAAACATTCAATCAAAAGTTCCCACCCCACAAGATTGGATTAAAAATTCATGGCTCTTCTGGATCCATAACAGCTTCAAACCAGCAGAGAGGGATTCCCAAGAGATATCAAAATGTGTTTGTTGAGAAAATTCCAGGGCACACAGGGACAACTGTAATATTCTTAATATAGGTATTCTCTTATTTGAGACAGCTACTAGCTCAAGTTAAATCCTGTTTCCTCAAAGCCTGATCTTCCTTCTTGCACTGCTAGAAAAGGAGAGGATTGATGACAGAGACTAAGTTTTCACCCCCACATACCTCTTAATTGACATCCATGGATTCTCCATCAAAGAAAATTCCAGAGCCCTGACTGCAAATAGTCTATTCTCATTGTACGGTGGTGGTGCAAGAAGGAAACAAGGGGGTGTTTACAAATCAGATTAGCCATAGAAGAGATCTAAACGCATTTATTCCAGAACCTCCAAGGTCATACACATATACACAAACATTTAGATTTCTATAAGTATCCATCTATATCTATATTAAGTTAAAACTTATTTCATATGATGCCTTCAAATCTATTCCATTATCACATGGATGATTCTAGCCTCTCTCCCTTGCTCATCTGTAATATATCACTACAGCAGTTAGAAACCTGACTCCCACCATCCACTATCCATTTACTAAAGAGTTCAATTCTGGAATTTGTGTAAAGTGGTTTCAGAAATGGTAAAACCCATTTCCCTTGGGAAACAACTTTATTGACCAGAGTACAGATGTTATGTACATTTTTTCCCCTTCAGCTTAAGAGTGTCTCCTTAGTTTCAAAGTTAAATAGATTAGTACATTTTTCACCCATCCCCTTCAGAGAGGTTCTTTTGCAGTTAGTTTCTGCATTCTTGCATTCTTTTGTCACAGTCTGCATGCCACCCTGGAATTCCTGGACCTTCTAAATTATTATTTTTTAATGTGTATACATTAGGATTTACTTTGTGCTATAAAGTTCTATATGTTTTGACAAATGCACAGTGTCATGTATCCACTATTTTAGTACCATACAGAATAGTTTTACCACCCTCACATATCACCTGCCACACCTATTCAATTCTCCTCCCTTCCAAAACCACTGACAACTTTGGATTAGTTTACTGTATCTATTGTTTTCCCTTTTCCAGACTGTCGTATAAATCTCTTGACATTTTAAACTTACATTTTTTCCTAGAGAAAAAAATACTTTTTTTTTTTTATGAAAGGAAGTTTTTTCATGAAGAAAAGAAATGTAATCACCTGAAAGTAATCTGGCCCCAGATGAGGTTAGGGTAGAAAATGGGTAATACACATTTTCTTAGCCATATGACCTTTGCTCTTTTCTTTAAAATGTTATTATCAGTTTTTACAAACATATACTACTTACATTTTATTTCTCATATTCCTAGTTCATATGCATTTAATCTGTACATTTTGCATAGTTCAGTAGACTCCAAACTAATTTTATCGTTTCAAATCATTCCATCTTTTGATGCATCATGTACACGATACCTAGATTTATCTTTCAACTACAGAAACAATCATGTTAATTCTCTGTTCAAAATTCTTCAGAGACTACCTATTCATTAATTTAAACAAAAATAAATTATTTTTGATAACTTTCTATCACTTCATAAGTAAATTCTATATTCCTTAACCTTTATTCCATTTATATCCATCATTATTCTATCATTTAAGGTATATTTGCCTTTCTTCCTACTAATATACCCTGTAATTTAGCTAAATAGGATTTTAGTTATTCTTTGAATTACTCTTAGACTTTACTATCTTTGCTAATTTTCCCACTTCTTTATAAGTTGAATTTTTTAAAATATTACTGCTTTTTCACATAACAAAATAGATGAATGACTCTCACATATATGATGTTAAATAAGAGAGACACAAAAGTGCATAGTAAATAAATTTCAAAATCAAGCAAAACTTATCTACGTGATAGATATCAGAATAGTTGGCAGCCTTGGAGGTTATTCACTAGAAAGAAGTAGACAGGAGGCTGTTAAAATTATAGAATTGCTCTGTATTTTCATCTTCATTTCGTTATACAAGTTTAATTCATCAAATTATACAACTAAGACATGTACACTTACTATATCAAAGTTATACCTGAAAAATGTTATTGCTGAGATCCTTTAAAATCCTATTAAACTTTTACAAATCTCTATACAGAGGAAAAATCTAATTTTAGTTAACCACTTTTTTATGTGAAAGGAACTTGTTTAAATAGGTGTATCACTTAATTCTCACTCTATTCCAGTAACATAGCTATTACCTCACTTTCCAGATAAAACTTTGATAGTCAGTGATGGTTTATATGCCATATACCTGGAATACTTTAATATATTTTACTATTCCTTTCTAATATTCTTCTTCTAAAACATGCTATATACAATGGCTGAAACAATATTTATACAATGTTTATACTTTATTTTTTTAATTTCAAATGTTTAATGTCACTTTTAAAACTTAACTGCAACTCATTAACAACCTTTTTGTACATTGTCTTACAGTTTGCAAATGTATGATTATATTTAATAATAGTGACTGTCAGGATAAATTTTATCAACCACATTTTTCTTCAAATGAGGAAACTCAGTCTCACAATTAAAGTAGCAGAGAGAGTTAATAAAGTGAAGAACAGTAAAAATTAAATTAAGAATTTCTAACTCTTCCTACACCACCTTGATGGGACTCCTTTTTCATTTACAGGGAAGATATAATTTAGTTGGAAAGCATGACATATTTCTATTTAAGGCCATTCAATCAAACATATCCCAATGATATATGGGATCCATTTATTTATAGTCACAATACTTTTCTTTAACATTGTAGGAATTAAATACAAAGGGAGCTGAGAAGCAGTATTAAGCTATAAGAGGTCAGAGACATGGGAGCTATTATAATTAAACAAATTGTTTCCTTCTTCCTTAATTTACAGCTCATTTTTTTCCTGAACTACTTTTTGATTTTTATATATACCTTGCCTTAACTACACTCTGTGCAAAATTATGTGCTCAGTACAAAAACAATGAAAAATTGTTTCCAGATTAAATAATTTAATATTAGCATGAAAAGAAAAGGTTTGACCAAATTCAGTGCTGGAAAAGTCTTGGACATGCCTAGCAGCCATCTCTCAGCCCTTGCCTAACCCCACCTCCTTTTCTATTGTGTGCAGATGTTTCAATATATTTCCATTCCACAGCCTGGGGAAGACGTTAGGTCTGACAGAATGGACTGACCATACTTTAAACAGGAAACCAGGAACAAGCAGTTCCAGCTATTTATTAGGACAGGATCTCTCAGTGACAGGGCCCACTCCTGCTGGATTATGTAAATATCCAGCCTTGGGGCAGCATGCATTTGCTCCAATGTGAAGTGGGGCAAGTAGAGCCTACCTGGAAGAGCAGCTATGATGGAATCTCTTTCCCTGGTTTTTTGGACCCTTTGGGCTGTATAAGTAATAACGTGGTCATTTGTTGGCAGTTTCTGTTGTGCCTGAACTTGGATTCTCATGACACACTATACAGCAACTTTCTCCACACTCAGAAAATAGGATAATAATTATCTAATGGTTAGTGGATAAATGCTTTCTCTTGCTATCTTCCTGATTCTCTTTTTCTCTGCCTCCTTTTCTTTTCTGAATCCAGGTGTAGAAAGTATAGCAATTAATATTAACCTGAATTTGATTATTTGGCTTTTCAGCATTTCATTGGATTGCGTTGACTTGGTAATTTGATTGGTATGCAGGTGTGAGCTGTGCTGATTGCATTAAAATATGTAAAGGAAATGAAAAAATATTGCCAGACAACATGCAAAAAGATACTTGGTTCCCTACTGCTTCTTCTAGGGGAAAGAAATTAAATGGTAAGTAACATGATGGCCCATCAAAGTTCTTTTTTTCTTAAAGAGCATTTCCCTCATTAAGCTCACATACTACTTTCCACCTAAGGTTGTGAATTTTCACATAAAGTGAAATCTTCTAAAATATCCCATGATCTTAACAAAAGTTAACGTATGGCTGTCTTTCCGGAGAAAATTTTATTACCACTGATTATTAGAGAGAGGGGCAGATCAAGAGTCAAACATGCATGTGGATTCCAAATAATGACTGCTTGCCCAAGAGGGAGAAGTGAATACTCAAGAGGGAAAACTATATGACTATGAAGCGGCAGCAAAGGAAAGGTTCCAGTCTAGTTCCCTGGCCCTGCCAAGTTGGCAAAGTGAACAGAAAGTGATGACTTGAAGGTTGTGTGGCACACAGGATTGAGCTCTCTCAAAATAGAAATCAGAATTTGACTTGTTATGCAACATAATTTTGTTACAAGTGCCACTGGATGGTATGGCTCAGGCAAAAGTTATATATGGCCTGTGACAGTGACCCAGTAACTGGGATTGACCTGAATTTTCACATATGGCCTGGCTTGAGTTTGCAAAGGTGGACAATTGATGGTTAGTTTTAGTAGCATGAAACATCACAAATTACCAGAAGAATGTCTTTAATATTGGGAAAATACTGTGAAAAGGCTCTTTATTTATTCTTTTTAAAAGACGGGATTAATATACATTGCCAGATTAAAATAGAGGACACAGTTAAATTTGAATTTTGCATAAACAATGGATTTTTTTTAGTATAAGAATGCACCATGCAATTTTATTTGCTAAATCTGACAATCCTAGATTAACGTCACCTATAATTTCCAATTTTGAGAAGGAACTCCAAAGGAAAGCTTAGACAGAAGAATTACCTGAGAGCACTCTCAAAGCCCTCATGCTACATAGAAATAATTTTATAACAGCCATTTCCAACCAGAGAGAGTTGGTCACTCCTCAACTATTTCTTCTGATTGCAGTTATCATGGTTAAAGGATCTATTATATCTGTGTTGTCCAATATACTATCCACTGTCTACATGTAGCTCTTGATCACTTAAAATGTGTCTAGACTGAGATATGCATAAATTTCAATTCACACCAGATGTCAAAGATTCATTATGAAAAAAACTGTGCAAAATATTTCGTTTGTAGTATTTTATATAAATGTCATGTTGAAATAATATTTTTGAAATAGTGGCTTAAAGAAAATATTCTATTATAATTTCATGTGTTTGTTTTCACTTTTTATTATGGCTACTAGAAAATTTTAAATTGATAACTATAGCTCATGTAATATTTCTGTTGGATAGTGCTACATTAGACAATAAGTGTCAAGAGGGTGGGAATTGAGTTACTTCTAAATATGGTTTATATTCCTAGAGATGATTCCCTAATGATAAAGCAATTTCAATCTCTGCTTCCTCACTTTGCATTTACCAAGTAATTCATTGAAACTGGGCTTCTGTCTTTATCAATTACAGTGTATTTTCTCAAGAAATAAACATAATTATAATTCACATTAGTTTCACAATATATAACCTTTGGTCCTCATCTCTAACAGACCTTTCTACTGCACTGAGTTTTGCAGTCACCACTCTGAAAGCTCCATTCCTTTGGGTTCTGTGACATTACTCTTTGTTGTTTGTTCATTTTTATCTCCAATAATCAAATCTCTTTCTCCATCCTCTTCATGGATTCATAATCCTTGGGTAACTAAGGGAGGAAGTTTTATAACTTCATTGATTTTTCTCTAGGTATATTCTCTCATGTTGTGATCTTATCCGATGTGATGTATTTAACTATCACCTGCAGGTGTTCTGTTTTAAAATATACATATATATGGGATTTGTTATAAAATATATAAAAATTAGACCTTTTTTGGAGGGATGCTTCAGGGGAGTGCTGATTCACTCTGTGTTTAGGGACAGAGACCATATTCAATAATGTATGTTTTGAAGAAAATGCTCTGGCAAAGAAAGGCAGATACTAACAGTTGAAGTTTGGCTATATCCTCTGAAGTGAGAAGGCCTGAGTATATGGGCAAGGAGCCAACAGTCTCTGCTATTGTGTCTTGCAACCACAAGAATTTATTTTCATGTTTACAGATCTGTGAGTCAACCGATATTTGGCAAGTCTAGAATGGGATTAAGTAGAAAGCTCAGCCTGGAAATCTGCAGCTTTGGCTTCAATATGAGGGTTTGATTCCAGTCTGCTCTTTTTATTTTTGGAGGGGTTCCAAACTGAAGGGGCTGTAGCTACAGGGGAAGTGTTCTCTTGCAAGCTCACCAGAGAGCAAAAGCTAAGCCAAAATTTACAAGCACATTTAAAGTGTCTGCTTAGTCATATATTCTAACATTATATCTGTGGTGGCTTGGAACTGTGTGTTTCTATACCCCAGTTCTTAAAACTAATCCATTCTTGTGGCTGTAAACCTATTGTATGTAGGACATTTTGATTAGGTTACTTAACTTAAGGCATGCCCCAGAGTAGTTCTTACTGGAATTTCTGGAATGTAGAGAGAGGGAGAGAGAGAAAAAGAGAGAAAAAGAGAGCGCGTGCACAATGGGAGCAAGAAGCCAAAAGCAACAAAAACAAAACCACCTGGAATAGAAGGGAGAGACAAGTAGATACCATGATGTGCCTTGCCATGTGACAGGAGTCCAGGATAGCAGGAAGCTGATCTTCAGGAAGAAAGCATCATCTTGATGATGCCTTGATTTGGACACATTCATGGTCTCAAAACTGTGATCCTGTAAGATATAAGTCCCTATTGTCAAAAACCAACACATTTATAGTATGTGCTTTGAACAGCTTAGCAAACTAAAACTGATTTTGGTACCAGAAGAGTAGGTTGTTGCTATTGCAAACACCAAAAATGTTTTTAAAAAAATTGAAATTAGGTCACAAGTAGAGGTGGAAAGAATTATAAGGTGCTTGAGAGAAAAGACCTAAATTGCTTTGATATTTCTACTGTGGGTAGAAATATCAACACTAAAGGTACTTTCCATGAGGCCTTAGACAGAAATGATGAATGTGCCATTGCAAACTGGAAGAAAGGTGATCCTTGTTTTAAAGTGACAGAGAACTTGGAAAAATTGATTCTTGATATCACATGGAGGACAGAATTTGAAAGTGATGAGTTTGGTAATATAGCTGAGTAGATTTCCAAACCAAAGTGGAAAGTGTGGCCTCACTTCCCCTTGCAGCTTTTAGTAAAATGTGAGAGGAAGGAAATAAGCTAAAAACTGAAGTCCTGGGAAAAAAGAAACCAAAAATTAATGGTTTGAAAAATTGTGAGCATCTGGAAAGTGAGTCCTTGGGGAATAGTGCTTCATGTGAGGGTTTAACTGAACATGGAACCAGGCAGCCATTTCAGCGCAAGTCAGGACTGGAAATGCAGTTACTCAGAAAGGATTTGTTGGAAGTACTTTTGTGTGCTTGGTTTGGACCCCTGTGTATTACTTGTGAAACTGGCACATTTTTTGCAAGATCTGTATGAATGGAACCATTGCCAGCATGGACTAAATGGGACAGAAAAGAGTCAGATTGAAGGAAAAATGACTTCAAAGGCAGAACCATAAAAGCTGAAGTCTGGACCAAAGACATCTTCTTGGGCCAAGAGAGTGGACCCATCCTTGTATGTTGAATGGGGGATTATGCCTTGGAGCACGGACAAGGCAGGCTTTCTGCCCTTTTGTCCAGGAAGAGTGTTACCACTCCAGGGTTCTCAGAGCGTGGAGAACTGTGGAGAGTCCCACCACTTGACCCCATTCCTTGATGAAGGTGGAGCTTAGATTCTGGCCATCACCCCAATGCTTGAAGATGTTGGAGCCTTCATCCCAGTGTTTGGGAAGAGCATGGCCAATGCACAAGCACGTGGAAAAGGTGGGGCTGCTGCTTCATCAGGCCTGCAGGAGAAAACATTGTTCCGTAGAAGACTCTCAGACCTTGAAATCTAATGAGATATGCCCTGCAGGGCTTTGGAATTGCCTGGACCCACGACCCTGTTTTCTTTCCTATTTCTACCTATGGAAATGGGAAGGTTTATCCTATTACTTTCCCTCCCAAGAAGATAACTCGTTTTCTAAATTTCACAGGTCCACAACCAGAGGGGAATTGTGCCCTGTGACAGACCACACCTATAACTGATTTTTATGAGAATTTGTGGTTAATATTATTACTCAAACATTTAAAGCTTTGGGGAGATAATGTTATGGAATGAAGGTATTTTGCATATGGAAAGAACATTATTGTTTGTTTGTTTGTTTGTTTTTGTTTGTTTCTTTTTTTGGTGGGGGTGTTCCAGAGGGTGGATTGTGGTGGTTTGGAACTGTATGCATCCCAGAGAATCATGTTCTTAAAGATAATCCATTCCTGTAGATGTGTACACATTGTAAGTGGGAGTTTCTGATTAGGCATGATCCAATGTGGGTCTTAATCCTATTACTGGAGTCCTTAATAAATTAGATGAATACAAAGAGAGAGAAAGCAATGGAAGCAAGAAGCTGAAAGCAACGGAAGAGAGTGGAGAGACCAGCTGATATCACCGTGTGTTTGCCACGTGACAGAGGAGTCCAGGATCACTGGCAGCTATTCCACAGAAAAAAAAGCCTCACCTTGATGATACCTTGATTTGGATATTTTCATGGCCCCACAGCTGTAAGCCTGAAAGCTAATATACTTTCATTGTCAACAGCCAACCTATTTTATGGTATTTCCCTTTGGCAGCCCAGCAAACGAACACAATATCCAAACCCCCAAAAATGGGGTGAGAAAGTAGACTCTACCTTGAATGGGCAAGAGTTGGAAATACATATCTGCTATACAGTAATCCAGTATTTTATAGTTTTAAATGTTTTGATTTTTTCCTTACTTTCAATTATTACTATGGCTACTATATTACTCAGGATAGTCTACATAATAACTGTGACTTCTGTATTACTCAGGATAGGCTACATAATAAGAAATAACTCAATTTTTTTAGTGTCTTACAAAAATATGCGTTTGCTTATTTCTCACACTGATGTCCATGTGAGTGAATTATAATTGTGCTCATAATATCCTCACATTATGACCATGACTGATGGAGCACTCCTTATAAGTAATGTTGCCAGTCTTCTGGCAAAGAGGGAAAAAAAGACATGGTAAGTCTCAAACTGGTCCATGAGATTTTTCTTGAGAAATGAATGACATACTTTACTTCTATCAACATTATATTAGCCAAAGCACAAGGCATGCCACTTTTATACTCAACAGAGCAGAATGTATAATCCTTTCACAAGGAAGTAAAGTGAATAATTGTGAATAATACAATCTACATAATTATGTTAATTTATGCATTGATCTTTTTTTTTTTTGCAAACTCTAGTAGATTTTTTATTGTGTCACAATTGGAATGCATTGAACACTATACCTGGATTAAGGAACATAAAAAATAATTTATGGGTTGATAGAGTTCAAGTCCCAGACAATGCAAAATAAGTTGTTTGGTACAATATCCTGCTATGAACAGTTTTATAAGCTGTTATTTTTAATCAAATAATTTAAAGATTTCTTAAAAACTAAAATGGCTGCAAGGATTTGCAGAGCTCAAATCCAGAGGGGAAAAAATGTCCAAAGAGGTAAACTAAGCATTTGGCATCCAATTTCCATTGAACAATTTGCCGGGTATGAAAACATATGATGAGAGAATGAGAAGCTGATGTGATCACCCCACATAAGCAGAGTGGACTTCTCACCCATTATTTGTCTTGGGTGTTAAGACTTATGAGCCATAAATATACCAAGAATGTATGACAGGCTTTATTGCTCACTAATGAGGCTTTCTTGTACAGGCTCTCAAGCAGGTTCAAAAACGGCTTGAGAGAGAGGGAGCAGGGAACAGAGACTGCCTTGGATTTTATTGTGGTTAAAGGGTAGAGCTAGGTTGAGGGTCCAGTGCTCATATACTGGATCTTGCAGGGTTTGAATCTCCTACTGATGCCAAAGGGGAGTGTACTCAGGCTTCCTTATTAGCTTGCACAGATGTGGAACAGTAGCAGAAAGGGGATTGGTGAGTCTTGAAAGCAATCAACAGTGACATATAAAAAATGGAGTTAGACTCTTTATTTCAGTGGAACACTGATTTCATTTGGGAGGTGCAAAAATTAGAGTTCAGAATTTCTAAGATTATAGGACCTGGTAAACTTTCTAGGAATTGTTCTGAATTCCCAATAAGGTATACCCTAAGAGTTGAGTGGAGCAAAAGAGACTTTTCCATTGCAAATGAAAGCTAACATTGAAAAAAATAACATTTTCTATCTATTTGTAACAATTTGATATTGGATATTTAATATACATGGCATAACTACATTTTAGGAAGAAAAATAAATACATCCTTTCTATAGGATGATGACTTCACTCACCATCTGAATTTTTTTTTACATTTTTTCATGAATAATCTCCTATATTCAATCAGAAATAATGTGATATTCAACAATGCACTACATATACCTTTTAAAAAAAATTGAGATAAAGCTTTTACAGTATGGTCAGACTAGTAGGTCAATATAATGAGGTTATCAGATGTGGATTTAAAAACAACTGATTAAAATGTTTAAAAGTTAAAATATAATATGATAATTTCTTCAGAGAACTGAAAGTACCACAAAAGGATCCCAGGAGATATCTGGAGGTTAAAAACACAATAATGATAATTAAAACTACAATTGGTAGGTTTAACAGCATATTAAAGGCAACTGAAGATAGATCAGTAGAACATTTCAAGCCTGCAGAGCAAAGTCATAAGGGACAATAAAATACTAAAAAGTAATAGAGCATATTAATCAAATTTGTTTATAATTTAAGTCCAGGAAGAGAAGACAAGTGAATGTGTTAGAAGCCATTCTTGAAGAGATAAAGGGAAATTATTTTTATAAAACTGATTAAACACATGAAGCCACTAATTTGAGGATCTCTATGAACTCTAACCATGGTAAATACAATGGAAACTACCTTTCTTAGAAGAACTTATCTTAATGAAACTGCTGAAAACCAAATAAAGAGAACAAAATCATTAACTGCAAAGGAACAATATAATAACTGACAGCTGGCATCTCAACAGCAGCAATAAAAGCCATAAAACAATGAGATGACATCTTCAACATTTTGCCCCAAAAAATGCCAAAGTAAAATTCTGTATCAAGGAAATATATTCTTTAAAAATGAATACAAAATAAAGACATTTTTAGATAAAAAAAAATATTGAGAATACATTAGAGGACATTCCTTGAGGAAGAAAAAATATTTCTGGGTGGAAGTAAGATTATGATTAGAAATGGAGAGAGTAAATAAAAGGCATATCTAAATAAACATTGACTCTATAAAACACTGAAACAATGCCTTATGGGGTTGAAAATATCAGCATTGAAATATAATGAAAATTGCACTAAGTTGGAGGCAGAAAATGGAGTTAAATATTTTAAGATTTTGAATTTTCTGGGAAGTGATAAAGATAATTATTTTACAGCTTTTGCATTAGCCATTAAACAGTGAATATTTTAAAAACACCATACAGTTAACAAGCTGGAAGAGAAAATAGAATTTTTTAAAATGTCGTCAAGTCAAAAGAAAAGTAATACATAATTAAAAAGAAATACAAAGTGATGGACAGGGCAAGATGGCAGAATGGTGAGGTATGAGTTTTAGTTACTCTCCTGGGGCAGGTGGTAGATAGCCAGGAAATGTGTGGAATGGACACCACAGAGGAATCTGAGTTTGGACACACATCATACAATATTCACAAGTGCATGGAGCAGCTGAGATCAGTGAAATCTGTAAGTTCTCATGGCCAGGGAGCCCACACCCTACCAGCCAGGCACAATCTTGAGGGAGGAGGTGCCATCTGTGCTGGGAACCAGGAGGGAGAACTTCAGTTGCAGAACTGATTAACAAACTCAGACTGTTGAACAAATCTCCAACCATAGATAAACTGAGAACAGACACCAGAGAATCTGGGAGAAGTCAGCCCGGCAGAAAGTAAGTAGGGATAGCAAAAACAGCAAAACAAACAAACAAAAAAAACAAACAAACAAAAACAAAAATAAAAACAGAGACTTTTGGAGTTGGGGGTAAACATAATATGGAGAAAGGGCTGGACTCAAACAGAATCAGGCACATATATGCAAAAACCAGGGGGTCAGGGCCCTTCTCTGAAAAGCCAGTTTTTTCTGGTTACCTGATTATTCCTCAATTGCTCTCCAACTGCTTGTCTTTTTGCATTACAATAGTTCATTAGAACTGCAAGGACCGAATTAAAGGGCTTTTCTTAAAATAGTCTATACTAGGTCCTTCTTTTTCATTTTTTTCTTTTTTTATCTTTTTCTTTTTTTTTTAAATAACTATTCTAAGTAACTCATTACAGAAAGCCTCAAAGACTTGCAATTTGGGCCCAGGCAAGAGCAGAACTAAGATAGCTCTGAGAAACAAAGCAATAAGTCTAGTGTTGGAGAAAATTCTCTAAACACCATAACTTACCAAGAAAAGGGAGCATGGCCCAGCTCCTTCTGGGAACTCAGATCCCAGGGGTTGGAATTCAGAAACCAGCTTCAGTCAGCCACACCCTCAACAAGGTCAGTGTCACCAAGAGAACTGAAAGCACCACACCTCCTCACACTGGTGGGGGAGTGCATATTGGCCAGCACCTCCTGCTGAACAGCATAGGAAAAGCACAGAGTCTAAAGGCCTCACAGGAGGGTCTCATTCTCAAGGAAACTCCATATCCTCCTCCTAAGACATGGGCCTCTCAGGACTGGGAAAACCTGACTGGGGTTGACCATCTCTGAGGTGACCCTCACACAAAAAGGCTACCTAGAGGCAGGATAAGAAACAGAAAAAGAAGAGGTGAAAAAGTCTGATAAACTAAATAGAACCTAGCTGAACTAAACACCAAAGTTTAGAGAAAAAAGCCAACAAACAAGAAAATCCTAGGTAAAAGAGTGAAAATGAGCTCCAGAATAAAGTAATCAAGAAAGTCAGATGCCTAGACAACTCAAGATAATGAGCCATATTAGGAAACATGAAAATATGGACCAGCCAAAGGAACAAACTAATAGTTCAACCAGGATACAGGAGTTGAGGCAACTAATGTCAAATCAATTCAATGAACTGAAGGAAGAAATAATTAAAGATGTTCAAACAAATCTCCTAAGTGAATTAAAAAATCAAGTCAATGAACTGAGGGAAGATATAGCAAAAGAGATGAAGGATATAAGGAAGACACTGGCTGACAATAAAGAAGAAGTCATAAACTTGAAAAAACAAATGGCAGAACTTCTGTTAATGAAGGCATAATGGAGGAGATGTAAAAGACAAAGGAGGGATTCAACAGTAGATTTGAACAAGCAGAAGAGAGGATCAGTGAATTGGAAGACCAGACATTTGAATTCATGCACACAAAAGAACAGACGGTGAAAAAAAATGGAAAAATATAAGCAGGGTTTTAGAAAGCTTAGCGACAACATGAAATGCACAAATATACATGTTTTGGGTGTACTAGAGGGAGAAGAGAGGAAAAAAAGGGCAGAAAGAATAATAGAAGAAATAATCACTGAAAATTTCCCAACTCTTTTGAAAGACAGAAAATTAGAGATTTAAAAAGTACACCACAACCTAAACAGTATAGACCCCAATAGACCTACTCCAAGACACTGATCAGATTGTCCAACATCAAAGACAAAGAGACAATTCTGAAAGCAGCAAGAGGAAAGCTATCCAATATCAATAAGGCTATGTACAGATTTCTCACCTTTAAAGGTGAGAAGACAGTGGTATTTAAGGTACTGAAAGAGAAGAACTGTGAACCAATAATTCTATATCTGGCAAAACTGTCCTTCACAAATGAGGGAGAGATTAAAATACTTTCAGAAAAACAGACACTGGGAGAGTTTGTAAATAAGAGACCAGTACCACAAGAAATACTACAGGATGTTAGGAAAAGACAGGAGAGAGAGGTTTGGAGAAGAGTGTAGAAATGAAGATTATCAGGAAGGGTAAAAGGAGAGAGAGGGAAAAAATAAGGCATGAAGTATAAAATCCAAAAGACAAAATGGTAGAAGAAAGTACTACCCTTACAGTAATAACACTAAATGTTAATGGAATAAACTCCCCAATAAAACAACAGACTGGCAGTATGGATTAAAAAATAGGACCCATCTAAATGTTATGTACAAGAAACTCACTTTAGACACAAGGACAAAAAAAGGCTGAAAGTCAAAGGTTGGAAAAAGATACTTCATGCAAGCAGCAACCAGGAAAATAGTGGGGAGTAGCTATATTAATATCAGACAAATTAGACTTCAAAAGTAAAATGTTTAAAAGAGACAAAGAAGGACACTATATATTCATAAAAGGGTCAATTCATCAAGAAAACATAACAATCATAGATATTTATGCACCAAGCCAGAGTGCCCCAAAATACATGAGGCAAACATTGAGAAGACTGAAAGAAGTAGATAATTCTACAATAGTTGGAGACTTCAATACACTGGTTTCATGAATGGATAGAACATCTAGACAGAGGATCAATAAGGAAACAGATGTTGAATTGTATTAAATGAACTAGACTTGACAGACATTTATAGAACACTACACTCCACAACAGTAGGATACACATTTTTCATAAGTTCTCATGGAACATTCTCTAGGATAGACCACTTGTTGGACCACAGAGCAAGTCTCAACAAATTTAAAAATATTAATATTATAAAGAACACTTTCTCACATCATAATGTAATGAAGTTGGAAATAATAATAGTCAGAGGATTGTAAAATTAACAAATATATGGAGACTAAACAACACATTCTTAGAAAATCAGTGGGTAAAGTATAAAATTACAAGAGAAATTCGTAAATACCATGAGGCAAATGACAATGAAAAACACAACATATCAAAATTTATGGGATGCAGCAAAGGTGGTGCTGAGAGGGTAATTCATTGCTCTAAATGCCTACATTAAAAGAGAAGAGAGAGCAAAAATGGAAGAATTAACTGTCCAACTAGAGGAACTAGAGAAACAATAGCAAACTAACCCCAAAGCAAACAGAAGGAAATAAATAACAAATATTAGAGCAGAAATAAATGAAACTGAGAACAGGAAAACAATAGAGAGAATCAACAAAATCAGAAGTTGGGTCTTTGAGGAAGTCAACAAAATTGATGGACCCTTAACTAGGCTAGCAGAGTGAAATAGAGAGAGAGTGAGAGAGAGAGAGAGAGAGAGAGAGAGAGAGAGAGCGCGAGAGAGCGAGAGCAGGAGCAAATAAATACAATCAGAAATGAGAAAAGAAACATAACTACTGACCCTGCAGAAATAAGGGAGTTAGTGAGAAGATACTATGAGTAAACATATGCTACTAAAACTTTCCTTACACGAAATGAAAAGCATAAACAACCAACAATGACCCAAGAAGAAATAGATTACCTCAACAAACCAAGCACAAGTAAAGAGACTGAGTCAGTCATCAAAAAGTTCCCCAAAAATAAAAGCCTAGGACCAGATGACTTCACATGTGAATTCTACCAAGCATTCAAGAAGGAATTTACACCATTCCTGTTCAAATGCTTCAAAAAAGTTGAAGAGGAGGGAAAACTATGCAAATCATTCTATGAAGCCAACATCATCCTAATACAAAAATAAGAGAAAGATACTACAAAAAAAGAAAATTATAGGCCAATATCTTTAATGAATATAGATGCAAAAATCATCAACAGAATACTTGCACATTGAATCCAGCAGCACATTAAAAGAATTATACACCATGACTAAATGGGGTTTATTCCAGGTATGAAAGGCTGGTTAAACACAAGAAAATCAAATAATGCAATATACCACATGAATAAATCATAGCAGAAGAACCACATGATCATCTTGATGAATGTAGAAAAGGCATTTGACATAATTCAACATCCTTTCTTGATGAAAACAATTCAAAGGGTAGGAATAGAAGGGAATTTTCTCAATATGATAAAGGCAATATATGAAAAACCCACAGCTACCATCTTACTCCATGGGGAGAGACTGAAAGCTTTCCCTCTAAGATCAGGAACAAGACAGGGATGCCCACTCTCACCATTGTTATTCAACATTGTGCTGGAAGTTCTAGCTAGAGCATTTAGGCAAGAAAAAGAAATAAAAGGCATCCATATTGGAGAGGAAGAAGTAAAACTTTCACCCTTTGCAGATGACACAATTTTATATGTAGGAAACCCAGAAGCATCTACAGCAAATCTTTTAGAACTAATCAATGAATACAGCAAAGTGGCAGCCTAAAGATCAACATGCAAAATCTGTAGTGTTCTTATACACAAGTAATTTGCAACAAGAGGAAGAAATAAAAAAAATCCATTTACAATAGCAACCAAAAGAATCAAGTATTTAGGAATAAACTTAACCACAAACTTAAACAAGGCTACAAAATACCTATACAAAGAAAACTTCAAGAAACTGCTAAAAGAAATTGAACAGGACCTTAAAAAATGGAAGAACAAACCACATTCATGGATTGGAAGACTAAATATAATTAAGTTGTCAGTTCTACCTGAACTGATTTATGGATTCAATCCAATAACAATTAAAATCCCAACAACTTATTTTGCAGGTATAGAAAAACCAATATACAAATTTATTTGGAAGGGCAAGGTGCTCCAAATAGCCAAAAATATCTTAAGAAAGAGGAACAAAGTGGGAGGTCTCACATATCTGACTTTGAAGCATATTACAAAGCTATATTACTCAAAACAGCACAGTACTCGCATAAGGATAGATATAGTGACCAATGGAATCAAATTGAGTACTCAGAAATAGACTCTCACATCTATGGGAAATTGATCTTGGATAAGGCTGTCAAACCAAAGCAACTGGGACAGAGCAGCCTCTTCAATAAATGTTGCTTGGAGAACTGGAAATCCATTTCCAAAAGAATGAAGGAGGACTCCTGTGTCACATCTTACACAAAAATTACCTCAAAATGGACCTAAACTTTAATGCTAAGATCATAAGACTCTTAGAAGAAAATGTAGGGCAATTTCTTAAAATCTTGTGATAAGAGGTGATTTCCAAGATCTTACACCCAAATCGCAAGCAACCAAAGAACAAATAGATAAATGGCATATCCTACAAATTAAACACTTTTGTACATCAAAGGAATTTGTCACAAAAGTAAAAAGACAGCCTACACAGTAGGAGGCAATATTTGGAAACCACATATCAGATAAGGATTTAATATTCCATATATAAAGGGATCCCACAACTCAACAACAGAAAGACAAACAACCCAATCAAAAAATGGGCAAATGACATGGACAGACAGTTTCCTGAAGAGGAAATACAAATGGCTAAAAAACATATGAAAAAAATGCTCAACTTCACTGGCTGTTAGGGAAATGCAAATCAAACACACAATGAGATACCATTTCACATCTACCAGAATGGCCATTATTCAAAAAACAGAAAATTACAAGTTCTGGAGAGAATGTGGAGAAGAGGCACACTTATTCACTGTTGGTGGGAATGTAGAATGGTGCAACCACTCTGGAAGACAGTGTGGCAGTTCCTCAAGAAGCTAAGTATAGCTTTGCCATATGACCCAGCTATTCTGTTCCTAGGTATATACTCGGTGGAACTGAAAGTTAAGGCATGAATGGACATTTCTAAACCAATGTTTATTGCAGCATTATAGCCAAGAGACAGAAACAGTACAAGTGTCCATCAATGGACGGGTGGATAAACAAACTGGTAAATACACACGATGGAATATTACGCCACTGTAAGACAGAACAAAAACATGGAACATATACTCATATAGATGAACCTTGGGGACATTATGTTGAGCAAAGTTAGCCAGAAAAAAAAGGCCAAATATTTATGGTCTCACTAATATTATCTAACATTAATGAGCAAACTTTGAGAGTTTAAAGCTAATAACACAGGCTACCAGGAAATAGAAAGTGGGTTGAGATCTGGCATTTGATGCAGAAGTACTGCAGAATGTTCAGCAGACTTGATTGTATAGACCCAGAAATAGATAGCATAATACTGTGTGATGGTAGTGCAACTACACTGAACAAAGATGTCCATTAGTAAATCTGAAAGAAGTGGACTAGAAGCATGTATGACACCTGAGGTCAAGATAGAAGTTAAAGACTGGGACTGTTTAATTTAGCAAAAACTGGAGTGGTCAATGATTGTGACTAAATATACAAATATAAAACTGTTCTTGCATGTGGGAGAACAAATGAATGTCAACCATGCAGAGTGTTGGAAAGGGGATGGTAGTGGGGGAAAATATAATCAAAGCAAACTGCAGTCTATGATCAAGAGTAACACTGTAATATGCTTCCATTAAACGTAACAAAGGCAATATACCAAAGTCAAATGAGCATGAGAGGTGGATATAAGGGAGGGACATTGAATTCTTGGTAGTGGTGTTGTTGACCCTACTATTATATTTTATTGTATGATATTTTGTTTTTCTTTTTATTATCTTTTTTTATTTATTAAGAAAAATTTTTTTTATTAATCAATATGTTCATGTGCTGACTGTGGTGATAAATGCACAACTGTATGATGATACCATGAACAACTGATTGTATACTGTGGATAATTATATGGTATGTAAATATAGCTCTATAAAATTGTATGGAAAAACATAAACAAGGATGAAAGTGCTGGAGAAATCATGGAGAGAGGGGTATATGTATTTATTGTTGGTTAGGAGGCAGAATGGTATAGCCTTTCTGGAGGACAGTGGGGTGGTTCCACATGAAGCTAAGTACATGGGTGCCATAAGGTCCTGCAACCTCATTAGGGGGTACTTACTTGGAGGATCTGAGAGCAGGCACATAAATGGACATTTGCACATTGGAGTTTATGGAGATAGTATCCATAATTTGCAATGAGTGGAGGTGGCCTAAGGTTACATCGACTGAGTAACAGAATGGTGAACTGGTGTGTGATACAAGGAAATATGAGCTACTGAGAGACGGAGTGAAGCTGTGAGCCATGCAATGAGGTGAATGGAACCTATAGACAGTATTTTGAGTGAACTATGCCAGAAACAAAGGCAAGCACTTTAATGCCTCACCAATGTGGACTAACTACAATGTGTAAACTCAGAATTGAACCTTAGAGCACAGCTTATCAGGAAACACTTACTGTAATGATCCCTAGATTGTAAGCTCTTATAGCAGTCAAGTCTATTCCTGATTCCAAGATGCTAATCCCTTTGTGTATAACCTGATCAATCCCTGGAACTTTGGACGTCTGTATGACACCTGAAACTACGAGCTAGAATGCAGCAGATATGAATGTCACTATTAGCACATATACTAATTGTTTAAAAAGCTGTAAAAGAATCTAGATTTCAACTAGAGAGATGAATGAAGCAGATGTGGTTAGGACTAGGGCAAATAGGGCCTAAGGGTAAAGGACAATACTGTGTTTTAAAACTTCAAATTCCATGTTAGACCAAGGGAAGAGATGTTTAGTTGGTTCAAGACCTATATTTCCTAAACAATTGAACTCACACAGTTCATTCAAATACCATAATTACATGAACTTTTAATAGGAAGTGTGACCTGGTAGGTTTGCATAGGTTAGTGTGAAATAGCAATCCATCCCTAAGTACTTTGGATAGAGAATAAAAATATATATGCAGGGCCTTCCTGAGGAGCTGGGGGGAAATGCAGAGGTGTTGGGCTTCCTCACCTGGGTTGTTGCTGTATTCTCACAAACATTGAGGACTGGTGGTTTGATGTGCAAAGCCCTCTATCACAGGGCTTGCCCTTATGAAGCTCATTGCTGCAAGGGAGGGACTAAACCTGCTGATAATTGTACCTAAGAGTATCCCCTTGAGTACCTCTCTGTTGCTCAGATGTGGCCCTCTCTCTAGCTAAGCCAACTCATCGGGTGAACTCACTGCCCTCCCACCCAATGTGGGATCTGACACCCAAGGACATAAATCTCCCTGGCAATGCAGGATATGACTCCTGGGGATTAATCTGGACCTGGCATCATGGGATTGAGAACATCTTCTTGACCAAAGGGGTTTGCAAAATAAAACAAAATAAAGTTTCAGTAGCTTAGAGATTCCAAGTGGAGTTGAGAGGTCACTCTGGTGGGCACTCTCATGCACTATTTAGATAACCTTTTTAGGTTTTAATGCATTGGAATAGCTAGAAATAAATACCTGAAACTATCAAACTTCAACCCAGTATCCTTGAAGATGATTTCATAGCAATGTAGCTTACAAGAGGTGGCAGTAGGATTGTGAAAGCCTTATGGATCATACTCCATTTACCCAGAGTATGGATGGATGAGTAGAAAAACAAGACAAAAAAATAAATGAAAAATTGTATGTCTGGTGGGGGTGTTTTAGGTTTTCTTTACTTTTATTTTTTATTTTTATTTTCACTTTTTCTGGTATAAGGAAATTGTTCAAAAAATAGGTGTGATGAATGCAAAACTATATGATGATACTGTGAACACTTGATTGTACACTTTGGATGATTGTATGGTATGTGAATATATCTCAATAAATTGAAGTGAAAAGGAAATACAAAGTGAAAGCAAATGTAAAATAGGAGAGGAAACTGAGTAGCTATTACAATAAAGGCAAAGACTGCAAGACTGGATTAAAAAACAAAACACAACTCCTACAATAGTCTCAACATAATATAAGGAAGTTGAAAATACTAGGTTGACAAAATGTGTATCATGCAATAAATATCCAAGTAAAAAGAAAAAATAACTATACTAATATCAGATAAAGTACACTTCTTTATAAAAGGAATAAGGTGTTAAGAGAGGGGGGAAAATTTTAAAAAACTAAATGTTTTAATTTCGCAGGAAGATATCACAACTAAAATTAGTGTGTGACACAATAGTCAAATCAACAATCCTGGTAGTAGGTAGGTAGCTAATAGACCAAACACACAAAAATTCAACATAGATGTAAAATATTTGAACTTAATTAAATAACTTTATGAAACTGACACATAAAGAGCACCACACTTAACAACTTCAGAATACATACTCATTTGTCTCAAGTATTTGGCAGAACTGACCACAGGCAGGGGCACATACTAAGTCTCAATAAATATCAAATTACTGAATTCATACTGAGAATAGTCTCTCTATATGGCACAATTAAACTATACATTGATAAGAAAAATATTTAAATTCCACATGTATTTGAAGAGTAAGCAACAAACTTTTAGATCAAAGATTCAACAAACTTTTGGATCTTTGGATAATTATATGGTATCTGAACAATCCCAATAAAAATTAAAAAGAAAAAAAAATAATTCAGGATAAAAATTTATTAGTGACAAATACAGATATAACGTTTTGGGAAGATGGTTGAGTAGGGAGCTCCAGAATTCAGTCCTTCCATGAAAGCAACTATTAAATAGACAAGAACTGTATGAAGCACTATTTTGAAACTACAGAGGCCAAAAAAACTCTGTACAGCATCCAGGGAGAATGAGAGAGATAAACTGTGGTAAGGAAGAGTAAATTACTCTCTCTACATGGTGGCTACAGCTCCCATCCCCTGACTCTCATGACAGGCTGCCATGGAACTCAGTCTCTGGCTAACTGCTTGTGAAACAAAGAGGCATAAAATCCTCTTACCCAAGAACAGGAATGTCATGGATGATCCATGATCATGACTTTTGATTAGCAATTCAATCACTGGGGGCCCAGCTCTGAGGGCAGATATTTGTTTCAACCTGCCTTGGACAAGGGTGATGGCATGGAGACTTAAAGATGCTGCATTTCCTCAGGAATATAAGGGACAGCTAGCTGTATTTTTTTTTGAATAGGCCAGGAAAGCTCAGCTTTGGAGATCTAATGGAGAAGATCTTGATGCCTTTCCTGATCCCCTCCCCAGGGCACTTTGGAGCCAGTCTGCACTCCCTTCAAGATTCTCTGGCCCTGTTTTGAGTGGGAAATACTGACTTGAGAAAGTACTCTACATTGTGCCCTCTTCAAAGAATGTGTCCTCCAGGCAAAAGCACTTGAGAAAACAATAAGAGTGTAAAAAATTAGAGGCAGTCAGTTTGGGAGAAAATCCTACAGGCTGCAAATACCTGGGAGAGAGATCTGTCTCCTAGGAAACAGAGGGGCAACAAAACTCCTGTAAATAGCGGAACTCTAAAACAACTAACAACCAAAAGTCCAGGACAAGACAGGCTCAGAAAGATAGGGAAAATCCTGCACACTGCATTTACCTTAGGCAGACCTTTCAGTTAGGAGGGCTGAAGCTCAAGAAAATCTCTGTCTTCTGATTAACTGGTTACAAAACCAAGAAATATACATTTCAGGGAATAAACCTAAAATTTAACATTTTAAAATATTAAAATGTGCAGGGTGCAACAAAAGAGCATAAGACATAGAAACAGGAAATGATGACCAAAGGAAGAGGATAAAATCCAGATTACACAAACTAAGAAGATGAGAATGTGGCTGTACCAAACAAAACTTTTAAAAACAATTATCTTTAAAATGCTCAAGGAGATGAAGGAAAATACAGAGAAAGAACTAGAGGATATTGGGAAAATAATGAATGAGCAATATGAGAGTCTTAACAAAGTGATAGAATTTTTAAAATGGAACCAAACACAATACTGGAGTGAAAGACCACAAGAACTGAAATGAGAAACTCCCATGAGGGTTTCAAGAGCAGACTGAGGCTACAGAAGAAAACAACCAGTGGACTAGAAGACAAAACACTTGACATGAGTCAGGCTGAGGAGCAGAATGAAAATATAATTATTAAAAGTGCCTCTGGGAAACCATCAAGCATATCAATATATGCACTAGGCAGTTCCAGAAGGAAAAGAAAAAGTAAAGAGCAGAAGGAAAAGTCAAAGAAATACTGGCAAAGAACTTCCCAAACTTAGCAAAAGACATGAATATGCACATCCAAGAAGCCTGGAGGCACCAAACAGGATAAACATGAGGAAAGATACACACCATCATTTGTTGATCACACTATTGACTGGAAAGGACAAGAAGAGAGTTCTGACAGCTGCAAGAGAAAAGCAATGTATGTTACACAAGAGAGTCCCAATTAGATGAAGTGCTGATTTCTCTTCAGAAACCATGGAGGCAAGAAAGCAATGGGTTGAAGTGCTTAAAGTTCTGAAAGAAAGTAACTGCCAGCCAAGAATTTTATATCTGGTGAGACTGTTTTAAAAAAGGGGGAGAGATAAGACATTCTCAGATCAACTTTAGCTGAAGGAGTCCATCAACACTAGACATGCCCTACAAACAATGCTAAACAGAGTTTTCAGACTGAAAGGAAGTAACACTAGAAAGTAATTCAAAGGGTGAGATAAGGATAAAAAGACTTGTAATTAAGGTAACCATTTGGGTAATGATAAATTCCAGTACTATTCTAGTGTATTGTTTGGTGTGCGACTCCACTTCTTACTTCTTACAGTTAGTAAAATGTAAATGCATGAAAACTAATAATAAGTCTATATTTTTAGACATACAATATACAAAAATATAAGTGGTAACAAGTGCAGAAATTTGGTGGTGGGACAGAGGGTTATAGGAATGGTATATGCATGCTTTCAATATATGCTACTGAAGTTAAGCTGGTATCAAACCAAACATGATTGTTATATATTTAAGATGTCAAATTTTAACCCCATGGTAATCACAAAGAAAATAGAAGGAAAATAAGTCAAGATAGAAATGAGAAGTTACTTGTTTCTGGTTGCTAAACCTGCCAGAATGCAATATACTAGATACAGATTGGCTTTTACAATGGGGATATAATAGCTTATAAATTTACAGTTCTAAGGCCTTGAAAATGTCCAAATTAAGGCTTCAGCAGGATGATACCTTCTCTGAAGGATGGTTACCAGTGACTCCTCTTTCAGACTGCAAGGTACATGGCAATGTCTGCTTGTCTTTCTCTCCCAGCTTTGGCTTCTGGCTTCTCTGTCTGTAGTTTTGTTTCTAAACTTATCTGGATATTTCTCTGTGAGTTTCTCTGAGCTCTCTGGGCTTCATCTCTTTTAAAGGACTCTAGTAAAAGGATTAAGATCCACCTTGTGGCAACTCCTCAATTGAAATAACTTATCAAAAGATTCTACCTACAATAGGCCTGCACCCAGAGGAATCAATTAAAAGAACATGGCCTTTTCTGGGATATATAACAGCTTCAAACCACAACAACACTCAATATAATATACTACAAAAAAATCAAATAAATATAAAAGTATGCATTAACAAAAGTAAGTGACAAAATAGGTATAAGATTCACAAAGGCTAAATAGAAAAATTGCAGAAGAAAGTCCCATATTGTCAGTAGTAACTTTAAATGTAAATAGCTTAAACTCTCTAAACAAAAGACAGAGATTGGCAGAATGGACAAAAAGCATGACACATCTATATGCTGCCTGCCAAAGGCTCACCTTTAATTCAAAGAAGCAAGTAGGTTGATGGAGAAAAGATGAAAAAAATATACCATGCAAGCAGTAACCAAAGGAGAGCTGCACAGCTATACTAATATAGGATAAATAGATTTTAAGTCAAAAACAGTTATAAGCCACAAAGATATTAATTATATACTGATGAAGGGGACAATCCAACAAGAATATGTAACAATTATGAACATATACACATACCTAACAGCAGATCCCAAAAATATGTAAAGCAAATACTGAAAGACTTGAAAGAATAAATTGATAGCTGTTCATTAATAGTAGGATACTTTAAAACACCACTCTCAATAATTGATAGAACATCAAGTCAGAAAATTTCATTAAGAAGTACAAGACCTGAGTGATACTCTAAACCATCTAGACCTAACAGACCATTTCAGTTTTGCAAAGCTGCTGTAATGCAATATACCAGAAATGGGTTGGCTTTTTCAATGGGAATGTATTAGGTTACAGATTTACAGTTCTAAGGCCATGGAAATGTCCAAATTAAGGCATCAAGAGGAAGATACCTTCTCAGAGGAAAGGCTGCTGGCATCCAGGGTTCCTCTGTCATGTGGGAAGGCACATGGTGATGTCTGCTGTCCTTCTTGTTTCAATGACTGTCTCCAAATGTCTCTCCAAAATGTCTCTCTTAGATTCTCTAAGCTCTCTGAGTTTCATGTCTTTTATCCTCTCATTGATGACTTCAGCAAAGAGATTAAGGCCCACTTTGAATGGTCTGGGTCACATCTCCATGGAAACAACCAAATCAAAAGTCACACAGAACCACAGGTCTGCTCCCACAGGGATGGATTAAGAGAATATGGCCTTTAACGGTACATAACAACTTCAGACCAGCACACAGACATATATAGAACACTTCACCCAACTAAAGCAGAATGCACATTCTTTTCAAAGGCATATAGAGCATTCTCCAGTAGAGACCATATCTTGGGTCACAAAATAAGTCTCAATAAATTAAAAAAAATATTGAAATTATACAATGTACATTATCTGGCCACAACAGAACAAAGCTAGAAATCAAATAACAGATGAAGAAATGGGAAATTCACAAATATGTGGATATTAAACAATATATTCTTAAATATGTAATGGGTTAAAGAGAAAATCAGAAGCAAATTTAGGAAATATCTTGAGGTGAATGAAAATGAAAATGCAGCATACTAAAACTTATGGGGTGCAGAGAAGCAGTGCTGAGAGGAAATTTTAGCTCTAAATGCTTGCATTAAAAAAGAAGAAACACTTCAAATCAGAGACCTAACCACAAATCTGGAGGAACTAGAAAAAAGAGCAAACTAAAGCCATAACAAGCAGAAGAAAGGAAATAGCAAAGTTTTAAGCATAGATAAATGAAATAGAAAACAAAATAAAACAAAACAAACAAACAAAAAAACCTATTGCTAAACTAACAAAACCAAGAGGATACCAACTACTAAAATCAGAAATGAAAATGGGGACATTTTGACTGACCCTGATGAAATTAAAAGTGCTATAATAGGGTACTGTATACCAAGAAATTGGACAACCTATGTGAAATGGATCAATTCTTAGAAACACTCAAACTACCTATTTACTCAAGAAGACATAGAAGATCTCACTAAACCAATTACTAGTGAAAAGATTGAATCAGTAATCAAAAACCTTACAATAAAGAAAAGCCCAGGACCATGTGGCTTCATAGGGGAATTCTACACAACATTCCAAAAGACTTAACTCCAACTCTGCTCAAACATTCCAAAAAATTGAAGAGGAAGGAACACTCCCTAATTACGTTTATGAGACCAGTGTCACCTTCACAACAAAGCTACATAAAGATACCACAAGAAAAGAAAACTACAGACCAATATGTCTTATGAATATAGATGTGAAAGTCCTCAAAAAATGCTAATAAATTAAATCCAACAGCATATTTTAAGATTTATACACCATGATCAATCATGTGTCATGTATCACTGGTATGCAAGAGTGGTTCAACATAAGAAAATCAATTAATGTTATACACCACATTAACAGAATGAAGGAATAAAAACCACATGACCATCTCAATTGATGTAGAAAAGACATTTGACAAAATTCAGTACCCCTTCATGACAAAAAGATTTAGAACACTGAGTCTGGAAAGAAACTTCCTTAACATGAAAAGGGGCAAATATGAAAGGCCTACAGCTAACATCCTACCTTAATGGTGAAAGACTGAAAGCTTTCCCTCTAAGATCAGGAAAAAGACAAGGATGCCCAATATTACCACTCTTATTCAACAATGTACTGGAACTTCTGCCAGAGCAATTAGGTAAGAAAAAGAAATAAAGCCATCCTAGTTGGAAAGGAAGAAGGAAATCTTTCCCTATTTGCAGATGATGTGTCCTGTATACAGAAAATCCTGAAAAACCCAGAACAAAGCTCCTAGAGCTAATGAATTCAGCAAAGTGGCAGGGTGGAAGATCAACATCCAGAAATCAGTAGTGTTTCTATATACAAACAATGAACAATTAGAACAAGAAATCAAGAAAAGAATTTCATTCGCAATAACAACTAAAAAGTCACATATCTACAAATAAATCTAACCAAGTATATAAAAGATTTGTTCACAGTAAACTACAAAAATTGATAAAAGAAATCAAGGAAGACCTAAATAAATGGAAGGACATTCCACGTTCATGGATTGGAAGACTAAATATCATTTATATGTCAATACTACATAAAGCAATTTATGCATTCAGTGCAATCGCAACTAAAATTCTAAGAACCTTCTTTGCAAAAATGGAAAAGCCAATAATCAGATTTACATGTAAAGGGTAAGGGGCACCAAATAGCTAAAGTCATCTTGAAAAAGAAGAATGAAGTTGGAGTATTCAGACTTCCCAATCTTAAAATTTAGTACAAAGTCACAATATAGCATGGTACTGGTACAAGGACAGACATATTGACCAACTGAATAGAATTGAGGGCTCAGTTTTCACATGTATGACCATCTGATTTCGGCAAGGTGGAGAGGATCACTCAATTTGGGAAAAAACAATCTCTTAAACAAGTGGTGCTGGATAACTGGATCTCCACTTGCAACAAAATGTAGGATGACTGCTACCTCACACCTATACAAAAATCAGCTCAACATGGATCAAAGACTGAAATATAAGAGGTAGAACTATCAAACACCTAGAAGAATATGTAGGGACCTTGTGTTAAGTAATGAGTAGTTAGACTTTAAACCCAAGTAAAATCACTTTGGAAAATAGTTTGATATTATCCACTAAAGAGGAAAATGCTCTCTCAGAATTTCTGTTTATTCTTGCAGAAATTCATTGATATTTGTGTGAAATAAAATGCATGTTAATAAAAACATTACCCTTATTAGATATCAGATATTTAGGAAACAAACTAAATATCCTTCTAATATAGAATGGATTGTAACAAATAGCTACAATTGACCATTATACAGAAACAAAAAGGAACACATGAAAGAAACATATTTAATGTTGAATGAAAGAAATAAGAAGAAAATGCACGTGATTTTAAAATCAGGCAACATTAATCACTAGCTAATTTTGGAGATGGATGGAGGTGATTATTGTGGATTGGGAGTTGGGGATGGGCTACTGGAACACTGGGAAATATTCTAGTTTTTTACCTGTAAGGTGTTTTCACTTATCTATCTGTGTTTCAAGCACTTTTCTGTATTTATGTTAAATTGCATTTTATCTATTTCTTCAAGATAATTGGATATATATTATATTTTCCTAGATGTCTCAGGGTGAAAATATTCAATTATCTTTAGTTCCAAGGCTGTCCTTTCAGCAGTTGAGAGCACAGATTCTTTTTTTTATTCAGTTTTATTGATATATATTCACATACCATACAGTTATCCATGGTGTACAATCAGCTGCTCACAGTTACCATTGTATAGTTGTGCATTCATCACCCCAATCAATTTTTGACCATTTTCCTTACACCAAAAGGAATAAAATTAAAAATAAAGAATAAAAGTAAAAAAGAACACCCAAATCATTCCATCCACCCCATCCCACTGTATTTTTCATTTAGTTTTTGTCCCCATTTTTCTACTCATCCATCCATACACTGGATAAAGGGAGGGCGAGCCCCAATGTTTCCACAATCACATTACCACCCTTTGTAAGCTACATAGTTACACAGTCATCTTCAAGAATCAAGGCTACTGGGTTACAGTTCAAGTTTCAGGTATTTCCTTCTAGCTATTTCAGTACAATAAAACCTAAAAAGGGATATCTGTGTAGTGCATAAGAATGCCCTTCAGAGTAATCTCTCAACTCCATTTGAAATCTCTCAACCACTGAAACCTAATTTTGTTTCATTTCACTTACCCTTTTTGTCAAGATGTTCTCAATCCCGTGATGCTGGGTCCAGGTTTATCCCCGGGAGTAATATCCTGCATTGCCAGGGAGATTTATACCCCTAGAAGTCATGTCCCATATAGAGGGGGAGGGCAATGAGTTCACCTGCTGAGTTGGTTTATCTAGAGAGGGCCACATCTGAGCAACAAAGAGGTTCTCTGGGGGAGACTCTTAGGCACAATTATAGGTAGGCTTAGCCTCTCCTTTGCAGCAACAAGCCTCCTAAGGGCAAGCCCCAAGATTGAGGGCTGGCATACCAAATTGTTAGTCCTCAATGTGGAGAGCACAGATTCTTAATATTTTGTGCTTCAGTTTCCTCTGCTGACAAATGAATAAGATAATAATATCTATGTTATGATTTTGGTTGAGGATAGCATGAGCTAATACATGAAAATCACATAGAACAGTGCCTAACATATAGTAAGCAATATGTAAGTTTCCTATTACTCTCTGGTAGTTTTTTTTTGCAATTCAATTCTTAGACACATTGTATTCGTTTCAAACTTTAATCTAGAACACATTTAAAAGTTATTAATTCTAAATGTGATAATTATTAAAACCAAAACAAAAATGAAAAATAATTGATGCCAGATTGCTGTTTCCTAATTTGCAATGTAACAAAGACTATTCAAATAAATACATATATTCTAATATTAAACTTTGGGTTTATAAATTCCTGCCATTCCTGAAAGTCAGAAATAAAAGTAACTGTATTTCTTCCTTTAGTATTGCTTTGGGAGAAAGTGGTAACAGATTTGGCTGAGTTTGCTGCATGTGAGGAGGAAGCAGAGGATTGAGGGGCATCTTAGCCTCTACTGCACATCTGTGTCTGGCAAACGAGCAGTCCGGCTAAACTGAGCTTTGCTTGGGAACTTGCAGCCCCATTTCCTGACTCAGTCTGATCCTCTTCAAAGAAGATAGGAGAAAACCCTCTCTTTCTTGCTTCAAGTTTTATTTAATATTGAAGAAGGTACTTTCCTTTTTTGCCATTACTGAAAATACAATGAAGAATAAGTATGTTACTGAATTAACTATAGTTTACTACTATTAGTAAGAAAATTGCAGTGGAGCAGGTAACCAAGTAATTAGATTCTAGAAACTAATATTGAGTTCCTATGAGATGTCAGCTGACCATTTAACTTAGCTTGTGTTGATCTACACTCTCTTAAGAGAATTTTGTTAACCTATAATAGAAACAGACACACCAGCAAATATCAGGGAGTCAATAGTTAGGAAAACTTTAGAGAATTCTTTTATATGGGAACCTGACAACCATGGTATGAATAATGAGATATACCAAAAACACGCACTTGATTTGGGGTTACTTTGATAACAGACTTGGAAAGTCAATTATAAATATGCAAAGTGTACTTTGTATGCAAGTATGCAAAGCAGGGGTGAAAGGATGAGAAATATGGGTAGCATATTTAGCGTACATCAAAATTTTACTTAAAATCAGACCTGGCTCATGTCTAAGGCTTTTTTAAGAAGATATGAAACATTAAACTTACTAATTATAAGCACACTTTAGACCATCCCAGAAGGCCTTTATGACTACACAAATGCATACAAACTTTCTAATTGCTACTGTGTGATCCTGTGGTGTTTAATATTGTATTAAAGCATGGTACTAGCCTTTTAGTTACTTATGCAAAAATCACATCTGCAATTGATAGAAATATTTATTAGTGTGTTCACTAAAATGAAAAAGCACTGAAGCAAGTAATAACATTTAAAACAAATAGGGAAGCCCAAATGAAAATGAAGCATTTGAATAATTACACAGTGTGTAGCCCAGAATAAATGATATCAAAATCCACTTCTGTTTCAAATCAATGATATTGAAATGTGAAAGAATCTTGGTGATTCTTTATCACAAAGATTTAGTACATAAAAATATACTTGTAAAACATTTCCAGACAATGGGATATTTGCAGTTTTACTTTGGCACAAAAAAACTGGCTCCTGGAAATGATTAGTATTTTGTTGTTGTTGTTGTTGTTTGTTTTGGGGTTTTTTTTTAGTGTTTCTTTAATCACATATTACATACATTCTGTATTAAGATTCTAGTATTTCCCATTTTTTAAAAGACCATCAAAAGATATTTTGAGTTCACATTGCTTTTGGTAATTTGTTAAGATATTTTCAGACTACCGTGAAGTCAGAGGCAGGATCAGATGTTTGGTGGATTAATTTTTTTTTTTTAATTAAAGAAGTGGGTTTACAGAAAAATCATGCAAAAAATACAGGATCCCCATACTCCACTCCACCACCAACACTTGCATTGGTGTGGAAAATTTGTTACAATTGATTGTAACACTTTATAAATAATGCTATTTTTAGCAAGAGTTACATCTATTATAATTGATGAAAGATTATTAAAGTAGTACTATTTCTATTGTCCATAGTTTACATAAAGGCATTTTTCCTCATATTCCTGACATATTTTTTCATGCATGTCTTTATTTTATTACTTATATACCCATACACTGGATGATGGGAGTGTTAGTCACAAGGTTTTTACAATCACATGATCATATGATAAAAGCTATATAGTCTTACAATCATTATCAAAGATCAAGTCAACTGGATTACACTTAACAATTTCAAGTATTTCCTTCTAGCTATTCAGATACACTAGAAACTAAAAGAAATATTTATATAATGAGTCAGTAGTCATAATCATTTTTCAAATTCTAATTTCTCTGTTAAACCTCTTCCCTCTCATTTGATCATTCTCTCGATCTTCATGGATATCTGGGCAATGACCATTTTAGGTTCTTCATGTTGGAAATGGGTGATGACCTAAAGGGTTAGAGGAATAGAACTGGTTGATATTCTTGGAGAGACTGGTAATTCTGGGTTTCACGGCTTATCTGGCATAGGAACAATCTGGAAGTTTTAAGTTTCTGAAAAATAAACTTAAGAAGTAAAACTTTTATAGAGTCTTAGATAGAGCCCAGGGTATTCTTTAGGGTTTTTAGGAATACTGTTGGTTGGGGCTTGGCATACTGTGCAATTTGCAATATGTGTTGAATCTTGCATAAGAGTAACCTCCAGAATGACCTCTTGACCCTGTTTGAAATCTCTTAGCCACTGAAACTTAACTTTGTTTCATATCTTTCCCCCTTTTGGTCAAGGGAGCATTCTCAGTCCCACAATGCCAGGGCCAGGTTCATCCCTTGGAGTCATGGCTCATATTTCCAGGGAGATTTATGCCCCTGGGAGTCATGTCCTGTATAGAGGGGAGGATAGTGAGTTTATTTGCAGAGTTGGCTTAGAGAGAGAGGCCACATCTAAACAACAAAAGTAGTTCTCTGGGGGTGACAGGCATAATTATAACAAGGCTTAGCTTCACCATTGCAGAAATAAGTTTCATAAGGGCAAGTCTCAAGATATAGGGTGTGGCTTATTAAACTGGGAGTCCCTAATGCTTGCAAGAATATCAGCAATTCCCCAGATATGGAAGTTTAATAGTTCCACATTTTTTTCCTCCAGTAACTCAAAGGGACTTTGCAAGTACTTTTTTTTTTTTTTTTTTCTGTACAAAATACCCAGAAATGTATAAGGGTTAGTCTGTATAGGGTAACAAGATCTCATTCCCTATTCTAAGTTCCATGTAATTAGGTTGTTTAAACACACTGAGCCGAGAGGTTTTATTAGATAGTGTGCTATAGAAAATAAATTTTGGACAAAATTAAAATCTCTTCCTTTGGTTTCACACAGAAGTCAGGGTTTTAAAATACAGACAATATCATCCTTTACCCTGCAGGACCTTACTCCTAACCATGTCTGCCGCATTCATATCTCTAATAAAGTCTGATCTCTTTTTCAGCTTCTTAACAGTTGCTATATGGAGCAATGCTGATTTTCATAGCTGCAAAACTCTAACTCAGAGTCTCAGATGTCACAAGATACCTAAAGTTCCAGGGAAATACCAGGTTATACACAGAGAACACAGCCTCTCAGAATTAAGAAATAACAGTTGAAACTCAGGAATAAATGTGACAGTTGTAAGAGCTTACTTACAATCTAGGAACCTTTATGATGAGCCTTCTTCAACATTCTGTACTCTTTAATCATCAGTTGCCCAATCCTTGCCCACTTTCTATTTTCTGTTAACTGAGTCGCTCGAATTCAATTCTCAGAGTTTGCTCATTACAGTTAGTTTATATTAGTGAGACCATACAGTATTTGTCCTTTCACTTCTGGCATATTTCACTCAACATAATGTCCTCAGTTTCAGTCACCTTGTTGCATGCCTTACAACTTCATTCCTTTCTGCAAATGCACAACATTCTGTCATAGTATACACCACAGTCCAGCCTTCCATTTGTCAGTCAATGTACCCTTAGGCCATCTCAATCCATTGGTGCTTGTGAATATCACCACCAGAAACACCGGTGTGCAAATGTATATTCATGTCCCTGCTTTCAGTTCTTCCAAGTATATACCTAATAATGGGATTGCAGGATCATATGGCAACCCTATACTTAGTCTCCTGTAGAACCATCACACTGCCCTACAGATGGGCTACACCATTCTACATCCCTACACTCTGTGAATAGTTGTATCTCTCTCTCCCCAACTTCTCCAATACTTGTATCTTTCTGTTTATTTTTTTTGAAGTTTTATTCATGTACCCTACAATCCATCCTAAGTTTACAGTCAATGGCCCCTGCTATAATCACATAGTTATGCATTCACCACCACAATCTATATGTGAACATTTCTATTTCTTCCACAAAGAAAGAAGAGAAAGGAAAAAAAGTGGAGAAACAACAAAAATCCCATATTTCTACCTATATCCCCTTCTTATAGACATTTAGCATCAGTATGTTGCCTTTGTCACACTTAATGTTACTTTTGATTATAGACCCTGATTTGGATTTATTGTATTTTGTAATTTTTCCATATATCAGGTGGATTGATTTTTTAAATTAAATTTTGAATGTTCACAACACTAAATGGCTCTTCTTCTTGGTTTTGCCTCTTAAAGTATTATTCAGCAACTTTAGATTGGTGATTTCTGGTATTCTACTTATGTCTTCATTCAAGCATTCATTCATTCATCAGTGTATTCATTCATTCACAAAATTAAAGGGGTCTTACTATTTTGTTTCATTCAATGTGTAGGAGTTATTGGAAATGGTGGGAGAAAAAGGCCAAGGTTCTGTCCTTTTTGTCTGGTATAGAGAATAAGCTGGAGCTTCTCTAGACATTTGAAATCAACTTTCAGGTACTTATTTGTATCTGCAAAGAGAATTGTCTGATTTCAGAGTTTCATTACAAATCTCTGTATTATTTTGGCATGGAAAATAATTGAACAAGAACCTGAATGTCATTGTCAGGGTTCAGGAAGGGCAAGTGGACTAGGTTAGGTCAATCCAAGAGTCTAGACTTGCAGAGACATGACAGGCTATCCTGCAGCCTCTCCACAGGAGCATACTTTAGGGGTAAATAAAGCAGCTCAAGCATGGAGTAAACTGGCAGCAGGCAAAGTGCAGAGAGTGAACAGGTACATAAAGTGCTTCAGGTGCTCCTTTGTGGTGTGAGCATTTGGCTGTGTATCACAGGAACATTAAGTACTGTGACTAACACTTCACTGGTAATTTCACCAACATCACATTGACCTTCTCATTACATGATTATTTGTTCATTACATCAAGGACTCTTACAACTGTAAGAACCCTCAATACATAAGTCAACAGATCCATTATCCTGTATGAATTTTTTAAACATCTTTTTAAAGTGCAATTTAAATTATATTGTGATATATTCACATACCATACAAAACTCTCAAGTATACAGTCACAGGCTCACAGTATCATCACATACTTATGCATATCTCCCCATGATCAAATTTAGAACATTTTCATTACTCCAGAAGAGAAAAATAAAAAAGGAAGTCCTAATCCTCCCATACCCTTATCCTTGTATTTTTAAATTCAGTTTTATTGAGGTATATTCACAAACCATACAGTCATCAATGGTGTACAATCAACTGTTCACAGTACCATCATATAGTAGTGCACTCATAACCCCAATCAATTTTTGAACATTTTCTTTACTCCAAAAATAATAAAAATAAGAATAAAAATAAAGTAAAAAAAAAAAATACCCAAAGCATTCCAACCCACATCCCACCCTATTTTTCATTTAGTTTTTGTCCCCATTTTTCTACTCATCTAACCATATATTGGATAACGGGTGTGAGCCACAAGTTTTTCACAATCACACAGTCACACCATGTAAGCTACATAGTTATGCAATCATCCTCAAGAATCAAGGCTGCTAGGTTGCAGTTTGACAGTTTCAGGTATTTCCTTTTAGCTATTCCAATAAACTAAAAACTAAAAGAAGATATCTATATAGCACATAAGAATGCCTTCCAGAATGACTTTCCCCATTGTGGTCAAGAAGGTTTTCTCAATCCCATGATGCTGAATCCAGGCTCATTGCAGGGAGTAATGATCCACATTTCCAGGGAGATTTATCTCCATGAGAGTCATGTCCCATGTAGGGGGAGGGCAGTGAAATTACCTGCCATATGGCTTAGATAGAGAGGGCCACATCTGAACAACAAAGAGATTCTCTGGGGAGACCCTTAGGCACAAATATAAGTAGGCTTAGTCTCTCCCTTGCAGTAACAAGCCTCAAGATTGAGGGCTCATACTACTAAATTGTGGTTTTGATTTGCATTTTCCTAATAGCCAGTGAAGTTGAGCATCTTTTCATATGTTTTTGAATCATTTGTATTTCTTCTTCAGAAAAGTGTCTGTCCAGGTCTTTTGCTCATTTGTTAACGGAGGTGTTTTGTCTTTCTATTGTTGAGTTGTAGGATCTCTTTTTTTTTTAATGTAAATTATTTTTATTATTACTGATTACCACTCAGAAACCATAGCATGTTCCAGATGCCACCATCTTCCTCAACATTCAGCATTCCTACTCTCTCTTTTTTTAATTCAATTTTATTGAGATGTATTCACATACCATGCAGTCATACAAAGGTATATTCAGTTGTTCACAGTACCGTTATATAGTTGTGCATTCATCACCAAAATTAATTTTTGAACATTTTTATTACCACACACACAAAAATAAGCAGAAAAATTAAAGTGAAAAAGAACAATTAAAGTAAAAAGAACACTCGATGCCTTTTTTTTTTTTCTTCCCCCATTTTTCTACTCGTCCATCCATAAACTGGACAAAGGGGAGTGTGGTCCATATGGCTTTCCCAAACACATTGTCACCCTTCATAAGCTACATTTTTATACAATCATCTTCAAGATTTAAGGGTTCAGGGTTGTAGTTTGATAGTTTCAGGTATTTACTGCTAGCTATTCCAATTCATTAGAACCTAAAAAGGATTGCGTATATTATGCATAAGAGTGCCCACCAGAGTGATCTCTAAGCTCCTTTTGGAATCCCTCTGCCACTGAAGCTTATTTCATTTCCTTTCACATCCCCCTCTTGGTCAAGAAGATGTTCTCCACTCCACGATGCTGAGTCTATATTCCTGCCTGGGAGTCATATTCCACATTGCCAGGGAGATTCACTCCCCTGGGTGTCAGATCTCACATACGGGGGAGAGCAGTGATTTCACCTCCCAAGCTGGCTTAGCTAGAGAGAGAGAGGGCCACAAAGCCTTTTGATGTACTGAAGTATTTAATATTGAGGATACCCCATTTCTATTTCTTCTTCGATTGTCCACACTTTGGGCTTAAGGTTTGGGAAATTACCTCCTATCATAAGATATTTAAGATATTTCCCTACAGTTTCTTCTAAATGTATTATGGTCTTAGTAATAATGTTTAGGTCTTTGATCCATTTCAAGTTAATTTTTGTAAGGTGTGAGAGAAGAGCCCTATTTCATTCTTTTGGATATGGATATGAAGTTCTTCAAACACCATTTATTGAAGAGGCTGCTCTCCCCAGTTGCTTTGGCTAGACTGCCTCATCAAAGATCAATTGTCCATGGATGAGAGAGTCTATTTCTGAACACTGAATTCAATTCCATTGGTTAGTGTATCTAACTTTATGCCAATACCATGCCGTTTGGAACTCTGTAGCTTTGTAGTATGCTTTAAAGTCAGGTAGTGTGAGACCTCCCACTTGGTTCCTCTTTCTCAAGATATTTTTAGCTATTCAGGGCACCCTGCCCTTTCAAATAAATTTAGTCATTGGTTTTTCTATTTCTGCAAAGTAGGGTGTTGGGATTTTAATCAGTATTGTGTTGAATCTATAAACTGTTTGGTAGAATTGACATCTTAAATATTTAATCTTCCAATCCATAAACATGGTTTGTTCTTCCATTTCTTTTTAGGTCCTTTTTGATTTCTTTTAGCAGCTTCTTGTAGTTTTCTCTGTATAGGTCTTTTGTGGCCTTGGTTAAGTTTATTCCTAAATACTTGATTCTTTTGGTTGCTATTGTAAATGGATTTTTTTTCTTGATTTCCTCCTCCTGTTGCTATTACTTCTGTATAGGAACACTACTGATTTTTCATGTTGATCTTGTAGCCTGCCACTTTGCTGTACTCATTGATTAGCTCTAGTAGCTTTCCTGTAGATTTTTCTGGATTTTCTACGTATAGAATCATGTTATCTGCAAACAGTGAAAGTTTTACTTCTTCATCTCCAATTTGGATGTCCTTTATTTCTTTGACTTGCCTAATGGGTCAAGCTAGAACTTCCAGCACAATGTTGAATAACCGTGGTGACAGTGGGCATCCCTGTCTTTTTCCTGATCTAACAGGGAAAGATTTCAGTGTTTCCCCAGTGAGTATGATTTTAGCTGTGTGTTTTTCATAAATTGCTTTTATCATGTGGATAAAGTTTCCATCTATTCCTATCCTTTGAAGCACTCTCATTAAGAAAGGATGTTGAATTTTGTCAAATGCCTTTTCTGCATCTGTTGAGATATTTATGTCTTTCTTCTGCTTTGATTCATTGATGTGGTGTATTACATTAATTGTTTTTCTTGTGTTGAACCAGCCTTGCATACCTGGAATAAATCCCACCTGGTCGTGGTATATAATTCTTTTAACGTGCTGTTGGATTTGATTTGTGAGTATTTTGTTGAGGATTATTTCATCTATTTCATTAAAGAATTTGATCTATCTTTTTTGTAGTATCTTTGTCTGATTATGGTATTAGGGTGGTATTGGCTTCATAGAATGGGTTAGGTAGCTTTCCATCCTGTTTGATTTTTTGAAGAGGTTGAGCAGGATTGGTACTCTTTCTTGAATACTTGGTACAATTCACATGTGAAGCCATCTGGTCCTGGGTTTTTTGATGACTGACTAAATCTCTTTACTTGTGATGGTTGTTGAGGTCTTCAAGTCAATGTTGTTTGTTCACATTTTCTAGGAAGTTGTCCATTTCATCTATATTGTCTAGTTATTGGCATATCATTGCTCATATTATCTCCTTTATTTCAGTGGGGTCTGTAGTTATGCCCGCTTTTTTATTTGCATATATATATATATATTGTTAGCCTAGCTAAGTGTCCAACAATTTCTGGTTTTGTTGATTTTCTCTATTGTTTTTCTGGTCTCAATTTAATTTATTTATGCTCTAATCTTTGTTATTTCTTTCCTTCTTTTTGCTTTGGATTAGTTTGCTGTTATTTCTCCAGTTCCTCCAAGTGAATAGTTAATTCATCAATTTTTGCTCTCTTTCTCTGTTAATATAGGCATTTAGGGCAATAAATTTCCCTCTCAGCACTGCCTTTCCTGCATCCCATGTTTTGATATGTTGTGTTTCCATTGTCATTTGCCTCGAGGTATTTACTAATTTCTCTTGTAATTTCTTCCTTTACCCACTGGTTGTCTAAGAGTGTGTTGTTTAACCTCAATGTGTTTGTGAATTTTCTGACCTTCTGCCTGTTATTGATTTCCAAGTTCATTCTATTATGATCCAAGAAGGTGCTTTGCATCATTTTTTTTTTTTTTATTGAGACTTTGCATTGTTACCCAACATGTTTACCCCTGAGAATGATTCATGAGTACCTGAGAAAAATGTGTATCCTGCTGTTGTGGGGTTTAGTGTTCTATAAATGTCTGTCAAGTCTAGTCTAGTTCATTTATCATGCATTTCAACATCTTTATTTCCTTATTGATACTCTGTCTAGATGTTCTATCCATTGTTGACGACACTGTATTGAAATCTCCAACTATTTTTGTAGAGGTATCTACCTCTCCCTTCAGTGCTGTCAGTGTTTGCCTCATGTATTTGGAGCACTCTGGCTTGGTGCATAAATATTTATGATTGCTATGTTTTCTTGATGAATTGAACCTTTTATTAATACATAGTGTACTTCTTTGTATATTTTAATTGTTTTACATTTGAGTTCTAATTTGTCTGATATTAATAAGGGTTCTTCTACTTTTTTCTGGTTGTTGTTTGCATGAAATATCTTTTTCCAACCTTTCACATTCAGCCTACTTTTGTCCTTGTGTCTGAAGTGAGTTTCTTGTAAACAGCATATAGATTGTTCTTGTTTTTTAATCCATTCTTCCAATCTATGTCTTTTTATTGTGGTGTTTAATCCATTAACATTTAGTGTTACTACTGTTAGGGAAGTACTTTCCTTTACCATTTTGTCTTTTGGATTCGATATGTCATATCTTTTTTTTTCTCTCTCTGTCTCATTTTACCCTTACTGATAGTCTTTACTTCTACACTTTTCTCCAAACCTCTCCCTCCTGTCTTTTCCTATCATCCTGTAGCACTCCCTTTAATACTTTTTTTTTTTTTTTTTTTTTTTTTGTAGTGCAGGTCTCTTATTCACAAACTACCTCAGGTCTGTTTGTCTGAAAATATGTTAATCTCTCCCTCATTTTGAAGGAAAATTTGCCAGATATAGATATTGGTTGGAAGTTTTTCTCTTTCATTATTTAAATATATCCTAACACTGCCTTCTCACCTCCATTGTCTCTGTGAAGAAATCTGTACATAGTCTTATTGAGCTTCCCTTTATGTGAGAGATCACTTCCCTCTTGCTGCTTTCTGAATTCTCTCTTTGTTTTTGACATTGGACAATCTGATCAGTAAATGTCTTGTAGTAGGTCTATTTGGATCTATTCTGTTTGGGGTGTTATTCTGGTTTGCTTATGCTGCCTTTTTGCAAAACACCAGAAATGGATTGGCTTTTATAAAGGGGTTTATTTGGTTACAGAGTTACAGTCTTAAGTCTGTAAAGTGTTCAAGATAAGTCAACAACAATTGGGTACCTTCACTGGAGGATGACCATTGGTGTTCAGAAAACCTCTTTAGCTGGGCAGGTATGTGGCTGGTGTCTGCTTGTTCCAGGTTGTGTTTCAAAATGATGATCTCCAAAATGTCAGTGTCAGCTTCCAATGGCCATCTTCAAAATATGTATCTCAGCTGCAGCTCTTCTTCTAAATGTCACTTTCAGTTGCTTTTGGGGCATTTGTCTTCTCTTAGCTTCTCCAAAGCAAAAATATGGTTTCAAAGACCATCTCCAAAATGTCTCTGTAAGCTCCAGCTCCTCTCTCAGCTCCTGTGCATTCTTCTGAGCTTATATAGTGCCCTAGTAAACTAATTAAGGCCCATGCTGAATGGGCAGGGCCACACCTCCATGGAAATTATCTAATCAGAGTTATCACCTACAGTTGGATGGGTCACATCTCCATGGAAACACTCAAAGTATTACAATGTAATCAACACTAATATATCTGCCCACACAAGATTGCATCAAAGATAATGGCATTTGGGGGGACATAATATATTCAAACTGGCACAGGTAAGCTGCATTTCTTAAATCTCTAACTTTATGTTTTTCATAAGAGTTGGAAAATTTTCAGTTATTATTTCATCTATTATATTTTCTGTCCCGTTTCCCTTCTCTTCTCCTTCTAGGACACCCATAACATGTATATCCCTGCACTTCATGTTGTCATTCAGGTCCCTAAAACCCTGCTCATAGTTTTCGCTATGTGTTCTTTTGTGCGTATGATTTCAATTGCTTTGTCTTCCAATTCACTGATCCTTTTTTCTGCCTCTTTGAATCTACTGTTGTACATCTCCATTGTGTTTTTCATCTGTTTATTGTGCTTTTCATTCCCATAAGTCCTGCCATTTGTTTTCTCAAGCGTATGTATTCTTTATGGTCATTCAGTGTCTTCTTTATATCCTTCATCTCTTTTGCCACATTTTCCTCCAGCTTATTGATTAGATTTAGGAGATTTGTTTGAACATCTTTAATTAGTTGTTTCAATTCCTGTATCTCATTTGAAATATTAGTTTTTTCTTCTTGCTGGTCCATATTTTCATTTTTCCTAGTATGCCCTCATTGTTTTTAACTCTCTAAGGCATTCGATTCTCTTGATTAGTTTATTCTGGAGCTCATTTTTTCTCTTTTACCAAGGGTTTTCTTGTTGTTTTGCTTTTTTCTTTATCTGCTCTTTGGCATTCAGTTGAACTTATTCTAGACCTCTAACCTAGCTTCTGTTTAGTTGATAAGAATTTTTCATGCCTTGTTTTTCTGATTCTTGCCCTGCCTGTATGTAACCTTTTTGTCAGAGCTTCTCGCCAGATATGATCAACCCCAATCATATTTTCCAGTTCCAGACAGGCCCAGCTCTCAGGAATAGTGTATGAAATTTCCCTGAGAATGAGACCACAAAGGTTGTCAGACCTCTTGTGAAGCCTTTAGACTCTACGCTTTTCCTGTCCTGTCCAGCAGGTTGTCTTGTCAGCCCACAGTTCCTCACCAGTGTAAAGAAGTGCCACAGGTTCTTTTACTTCCCCACAGACCCTTTCCCTGCCAGGGGCATGGCTGAATCAACCTGGTTTCTGTTTCCCTGTCCCTGGGGTCTGAGTTCTTTGAAGGAGAGCTGCCACTTGAGCTGTGCCCTGCACTCCCTTTTCTTGGAGGAAGTTATGTCCTTTAGGGAATTGTCTTCCCCAATAGACTCATTGCCTCATTGCTTTGTCTCTCAGACCTATCTTAGCTCCATGCTTGCCTGGTTCCAGTGGCCAATTGCAAATATCTGAGGCTTTCTGTAAAGAGCTACTTGGAAAAAGTTGTTAAAATAAAAAAAGAAATCCATTTTCAAGGTGTTTCCCAAGTCCTCAAGTTTTGTAAGTCCCAGTATAGACTATTTAAAGACATGCACTTTAGGTGATTATCTCTTTCACCTGAATAGTTTCTCTCAGGCAGCTTTAATTCCTCCCTTGCTTGGGGCAGTGCTGAAGCAGAAGCTCCGATGGGCTATTTAAGAGTACAAAGGTAAAGAATTGGAGAGCAAGAAAAGAAAAGGAAAAAAACCTTTTCAGAGCCAGACCCCAGCTCCCTGGGTTTGCAAATGAAAGCCCAAGTTGGTGTCCATTTCTATGTTCCCCTCTATCTTGGAACCCCGCCCTTTTCCAGTATTCTGAACAACTCCACCTCCAAATGTCCCTCTCTTTTGTTTTTTCTTATTTTGCTGTTGTTTTTAGCCCTGCCTCCTCTCTGCCAGGCAGAATCACCTGGGTTCCTATCATGCCTGCTGTTGATTTTTCTGTGCTTGCAATTTTATACAGGTGTCCAAATTTTTTTAATTGATTCTGCAGTTGGGGCTGGGTTGAGACCCCTCTTTGTTCCCAGCACAGGTTGTTTCATTTCCCTTGGGGAACCAGCTCCGAGACAGTCTGCTGTGCCTGAGGGGGAGAGGCACTAGCCCCCTGGCCAGGAAAATTTACAGGTCTTTTCTGTGATCTCAGCTATTTCACTAAATCCAGACTGATGTGTCATGCATTACTGGTCACAGAAGTCCTGAAAACAGCTGTTCCATACAGTTCCTGGCTATTTACCAGCTATATTCATTTTTTTCTTTTTAGTGATCAGTTGTTTTTTTAATTCAATTTTATTGGGATTATTCATATACCATACAATCAGCCAAAGTGTATAGTCAGTTGTTCACAGTACCATTATATAGTTGTGTTCATCAACACAATTCCTTTTTTTCAGCTTTAGAAGATTTTCATTACTCCAGAAAAGAAAAACAAAAAAGAAAACTCAAACCCTCCCATACCCCTAATCCCCCCCTCCATTATTGACTAAGAGTATTGGTATAGTACATTTGTTACTGTTGATGAAAGAATGTTAAAATATTACTAACTGTAGTACATAGTTTGCAATAGGTGCATTTTTCCTGTATACCCCTCTATTATTAACTTCTAGTTATAGTGTCATACATTTGTTCTAGTTCATGAAAGAAATTTCTAATATTTGTACAGTTAATCACAGACATTATTCACCACAAGGTTCACTGTTTTATACATTCCTATCTTTTAACCTCCAACTTTCCTTCTGGTGACATACATGACTCTAAACTTCCCCTTTCCACCACATTCACACACCATTCAGCACTATTAGTTATTCTCACAATAATATGCTACAGTCACCTCTGTCCATTTCCAAATGCTTAATTTCAACCTAGTTAAACACGCTGCTTATAGTAAAAAATTGCTCCCCATTCTTTAGCCTCATTCTATATCCTGGTAACCTACATTTCATGTCTATGAGTTTACATATTATAATTAGTTCTTATCAGTGAGATCATACAATATTTTTCCTCTTGTGTTTGACTTATTTCATTCCATATAATGTCCTCAAGGTTCATCCATTAACCCGTTTTTGTAAAGACAGTTTTGTTCACACACCATACATCCCTTCATAAGTAAACAATTGATGGTTCCCTGTATAATCATGTAATTATGCATTCACCACCACTATCTATATAAGGACATTTCTGCTTATTCTGCAAAGAAAGAAGAAGAATCAAAAAAGTTAGAGAGACAACATAAAAAGAAAAAAAAAGACAGCTAAAAAGCAACAAAAGAAAAGATAAAATTAAAGTAAAGTACAATAAAAGAGTCAGATAACATCACCAATGCCAAGAATCCCATACCCTTCCCTTATATCCCCCTCTTATAGGCACTCAACTTTGATATATTGCCTTTGTTACATTGACGGAAGCATAATGCAATGTTTCTGCTAACTATAGACTAGTTTACATTGATTGTATTTTTTCCTCAACACCACACTCTTCTCAACACCTTGCAAGGTTGACATTCATTTGTTCTTCCTCATGTAGAAAAATGTTTGTACGTTTTATCACAATTGTTGACCACTTTAGGTTTCAGTAAGCTATACAGTCCAAAGTCTGCACCTTCTCTCTTTCCTACTGGTATCTCACATGCCTCTAAACTTCCTGTTTCAACCATACTCACAGTCATCTTTGTTCAGTGTACCCACATTATTGTGCTATCATCACTCAAAATTGTGCTCCAAACATCTCACTCCTTTTTTTCTCTATCTGTTTCTAGTGCTCCTTTCGTATTTCCTGTAGAGCAGGTATCTTGTTCACAAACTCTCATTTTCTGTTTGTGAGAGAATATTATAAACATTTCCTCATATTTGAAGGACAGCTTTGCCAGATACAGGATTCTTGGTTGGTGGTTTTTCTCTTTAAGTATCTTAAATATATCACAACACTGACTTCTTGCCTTCATGGTTTCTACTGAGAAATCCACACATAGTCTTATCAAGCTTCCATTTTATGTGATGGATCACTTTTCTCTAGCTGTTTTCAGGATTCTCTTTGTCTTTGACATTTGATAATCTGATTATCAAGTGTCTTGGTGTAGGTCTATTCATATCTATTCTGTTTGGGGTATGCTATGCTTCTTGGATCTGTAATTTGATGTCTTTCATAAGAGATGGGAAATTTTCTGTGATTATTTCCTCCATATTGCTTCTGCCCCTTTTCCCTTTTCTTCTCCTTCTGGGACACCATGACATGTACATTCATGCACTTCATGTAGTCATTCAAAACCCTGAGATGTTCATATTTTTTTCCATTCTTTTCCCTATCTGTTCTTTTGTGTGTAAGATTTCACTTGTCTTGTTCTCCAGTTCCTGAGTGTTTTCTTCTGCCTCTTGAGATCTGCTGTTGTATGTCTCCATTGTGTCTTTCATCTCTTGTGTTGTGCTTTCATTTCCTTAGATTCTGCCAGTTGTTTTTTTCAAACTTTCAATTTCTACCTTATTTTCACCTAGTGTTTTCATTATAGTCTTCATCTATTTTGCCGTATCTTCCCAAAACTTGTTGAATTGATTTACCATTGGTTGTTTCAATTTGTGTATCTCAGTTGAAATGTAAATTTATTCCTTTGACTGGGCCATTTCTTCATTTTCATAATGTGATTTGTACTTTTCTGTTGTCTAGGCATCTTGTTTCCAATCATATTTTCCCAGGCCACAACATGCTCAGGTCTCAGAAGACAGCTATACTCAGTAACAGGTTTCTCTGAGAGTGTTTCTTAGAAGATTGACAAACTTTCCTGTGAGGCTTCTTGCCACTGTGATTTTCCTAACCTGCCCAACATATGGCACCTGTCAGCCTGTCACTCCACACTGGTGTAATGAAGTGTGACCCCTTTAATTCCAAGCTTAAATTGTTTCTGATATGATTGTTTTCCCCCAGGCTCTGGGTCTGAGTTCTGAAGGGAGGGCTGACACTTGAGCTGGTCCCCACCTCCCTCCTCTTAGGGAAGATATACCCCCTAGGAAATTAACTTCTGTACTTGAATTATTCCTTTGTCTCTCTGTCTCTGTTAATTCCACCCCTGCTTGGGTCAGAGTGCTGAGAGTTGAAAATGCCTGAGGTTTTCTCCACTGAGCCATGCAGATTGAGGGAGAAAAAAAGGGAAAGAAAGCCCCTTTTCAGAGCCAGTCCCCTGTCCCCCAGTTTCACCTGTCAGCCAAATGGTACCCAGTCTTCTGTCCTCCTTTTCTTGTGACATATGCTTTTTTTAAGTATTCTAAGCATGGTTGTACCCAAAAGCCTCTGCATTTTTTTTTCCCATCAGCCCCTCCTCCCCTCCACTTGGAGCATCCTCAGGGTACTTTGATGTTTATTAGGGGTGTGTCTGTGTTTGTAGCTTGTATTCAGCAGTCCACATTTGTTAATTAAAACCCCAGTTGGAGCTAGGTTGAGCTATATTTGCTTGCTCCTGGCTGGGACTGCTACTTTCTCCCACAGTGATGTTTTGCAGCTCAGCCTGCCATGGGGGGATGGGGCTCCCAGAATGGTTCCACAGTTTTTACTTAAAGCATTTATGCTGTGATCTCAGCCATTCCACCCATTCCAGGCTGGTGTACAATGTGTGGAGAGTCATGGTTGTCCCACAGCAGTTGTTCCAGATTATTTACTAGCTGTTCCTGGCTATTTACTAGTTGCTCTGAAGGACTAACTAAATTCCACATCTCTCTATGCCACCATCTTGCCCCACCCCACCCCTGTATTCATTTTTAAACTGAGGCATTGAGAAGTTCAGTGACCTGTCCCAGTCACACAGCCAGATCCTGATAGTTAGGATCCCAGAATCTAGGTCCTCTGGATACAAGCTCACTGCACTTCTAACTGTGAAGAAATGGGTGGAAAGAACAAAATTGATGTTGGATGTCACATCTGTGGAGGCTTTAGCCTGAGGTCTAGAAATCAGGAATTTGCCTCTTCCCATTCAAGAGTCCCTAAAAAATCCTGAGTTTAATACATACCTGCAAGTGGTCTCAACTGTGGCAAAGAGGAACTCCAACTCTGTTATTTACTATGTAGAAATGATTGTTGGAAATACCTTGGATTTTAAACACACTGACACACACACATTGAATAAACACAGTGAAAGCTTTTGGAGACACTCACATTGTAATTTAGCTTTCAATTCTCAGTTCTGCTTGCCAAACCTATCACTGTGGCCCTGCCCCTTCCTTTCACAGGCTACATGGTGTGTTTGTTCATGCAGACACCCCTCCATCACTCAGTGCCAGGGAGTCCTGGCTGCTTCCCAGAAAACACCAGCTCAACTCAGCAGCAATGCTTGGGATTCTGCTTCTGTGTGCTTTCAGTATTCTTCTCAAATAAGACACAGGAACAACAGCAATGAAAAATAATGCTTCTAAGGGCCAAGAGGACTTTATATCAGAGAAAGAAGTAACTAGTTAAGAAAAGGGTGGACAGATTAAAATTTCCAGATTTGGGAATACACTTAAAGAGAATTATTTTGAATAGGAGGAACTGGTATACATTCTGAAGGGTACCCCAAATATAAAAGCAATTTTTTTCTCAATCCAAAAGTTGGTCATTCAGACATCAAAAATCAAGTGATATCAAACCAGACTAACCTATAGGGCAATTTTCATCAACAAAACAGTCTACTGGTTGGACAGTTCAGTCACTGAGTCATGGTATTTTTACTGTATTTTAGGGAATAAATCATTCATCTATGCTTGTAATTTTACTGAAGACCTTTACAGACAAAAAAAAAAAAAAAAAGAGAAAGAAAAGAAAAGGAAAACTTGAGGACAAAAGTAAATCAAATTGTGATTAATAAAAAACAGTCAGATTTTTTTTTAAATTACATTTTTTAGCTGTTTTTTTAAATCTATCTGAACCTCAATTTTTCTACCTATAAAATGAATGCATGATCAGTACTTCTTCCACTAGACTCTGCATATAACCCAGATATCAAAAGGGCTGTCAGGGAAATTTCAAAACCATGGGAAAGCATATCATATCGCTTGACATCACCAGTTTTTTTCAGTGGTGGGTAGTTTAAAACATTTTGATTTAAAATATACAGGATCATATAATGGAGAATAATAAAAATTTAATCTCTGCCAATTTGGAGGTAGAGTATAAAGCCCTTTACTAATTATAAAGTCTGCAAAAAGTGAATGGAATATTTACCAGTGGAATACAGTTCTAGTACTAGAACAAAAATGATAAATAAATCTGTTAATTGAGTGTTGTAAAGTGACAGACAAGAGAAAAAAAGATAATTTCAATATAATTTAACATAAGGTAGATGCATGTCCCTTGTTCTGAGGGAATATAACAAAAAGTATTTAACCCTACTTGGGTATTTAAGAAACTTCCTTGAAGAGGTAATACCTGAGATGAATTTCGAAGAATTTACTAACAACTAAGTGAAGAAGTAGAATGCTCCTTTTATAGATGAATGAATCCACATTAATAAATACATGGAGCAGTAGAAAAAAAGTCTCTTGTGTGCAAAGAAAAAAGGGGTTTATGATATTGGACAGAACATTAGGTACAAGATAGGAAGTGGTAGGAGATGAAGAAACAAGCAAACTTGAGACTAGGTTTTGCAGGATCTTTTGTCCTATATTAATGATCTTGGCTTTTTCTTTTTTCTGTAAGAGATGAAGAGGTTGTTAGAAACCAAATCAAATTTTTAGTTAGGGCATTTGAGTATACCTACTCTCTCATGCATCTTAGAGGAAGGAGCTAAGGTAGAAAGTCTGAAGATGGGAGGGCAGATAAACAATGGGCCTCAAAGGGATTCAATAAAAATTAGGAAATGTAATAGGTTGCCGAGGTCCTGCCTCAGCAAACATGACAGGGTCCTAAAGTGGGGGTCGGCGTCGGCGCAGCAAGGAAGGAGACAGACACGCAAAGTGTCTGGGACGAAGCTCAGGGCTCCGACAATTTTAATGAAAAAGTGATTTTCTTTTATAGCTCAAAGTTACATAAGCTCTGCACCTGGATCACGCGGGTGAGAGCTGGCAAGCACAGCATATAAATCACAAAACCATTGTTACTCAATTCCAGGGGACATTGGGGTCCGAACAGGGTGGGGGGACCGAGCAGTGTGTGTTTTCATCCCTATGTTAAGATAACTCTACTCTGGTGCAGACCTTCCAAGTTCCTCATAATATTCTTCCTTGTTCTCAGCAATGATCTCTGTTTGATCTCTGTTTTGGCTATTTTTAATTATTTAGGAGGGCTTGTTTTTGTACCTAAAGTAAATTAGCTGTGGGCTCATACGAGGAACTACTCTCGTACCATAAGCCCGTGGGGTGGGTGCCCAAAGAATTTCTTGTATGTTCTGGCTGCCCGAGGCCAGCCATAAGGCACTAGTGGAGCGTGTTGACCCTGATTCAGTTCTAACCTCAGCAAACAACGGGGCCTGTCAAGGAACTGGGTGATGAATTACGTGGTTTACATTGCTTCTGCTTTGGCCTTCTAATCACTTTCTCAGTGGAATATTTTTGGATGTCAAAGGAGGAACTTGTGTAAAGGAGGATGTCTGGAAAGGGGCAAGGGGGCTTCAGGTGGCTAAACGGGGTGGCTGCTTTCTCATAGGTGGAGGAGGGGGTTCATCGAAAGGTAAAATCATCGGAAGGTGCCCAACACTTTGTCATATCTTTGATTATTATCCAGAGTATATCCCAAATTATTACATTAGTAAAGAAAAAGAGAAAGCAGAAGCACAAAGATTAAAAGAATCAGCATTGCAATAGTCCATCGGTGGTAGGCTTTGCCAGGATCCGTCGAGGGGCCACGCCCGCCGCTGTGCGGCACATCCACAGTAATGTTTTCTGTTGAACCTGAGGCTTTGCCATCAGGTTTAGGATGTGGCGATTTGGCTCCCGACATCTCCCCCTTTTTTATTTTTTAACTTCACGAGAGCAAGATCAATATTTAGTTGTTTTACTCCTTTGATGATGAAGCGGAGGACTAAGGGAAAGACAATAAGAAGTATTAATACAAGGCCAGCAACGCCTATGTAAGACCGAATAACATCAAGCACAGAGGATTGAGATATCCATTTTTTGAATTGCGCAAGAAAATCACTTGCTACCTGAGAGGTTGGTAGCAGGGCTGAGCCAGAATGGGAGATATCCTGGATTTCTTTATGCAAGGTTGATAAATCCAAACTTATATCACTATTGTTCCAGACACCCTGTATACGCATTTGAATTTTTCTCCAAGTATGCAAGGACTCATTATATTCCTTAGGGGTAATACAAATCCACTGATATTCTATATGACAGCGTAAAAGGAACCTTACCTTAAGGGCCAAAAGTTGATTACCCAAGGTTTCCACAGCCTCTTCTAAGGCATTCACCTTTGCCTCCAGCTTTTGATCTATGCGCTCTTGCGCAGCTAAGGCTAAGCTTATGTTTCATGAAAGATTATCTACATAATTAGCTGTGTGAATCCCCTGAATTAAAGCAGTTGTGGCGGCAGTAATAGCTCCTATAATGCTAATTAAAGCAGTGATTCCCAGAATTATGGCCCCTATGATGCGTTTTTTGCGCTGAAGAGCATGATTAACTTCTTGCAAGGCCTGGAGGCCAGGGCTGTTATACCAGGGTTCGGTTAGTTTCACAGGGAGCATCACAAAAGGGGGTTGTTTCAATATAACAAAAGTTCCCTGTTCACCTACATGACTTAAGCAGTTGGTTAATGTACATTTGTCACAGGAAATTTTATACACATTGTTTTCATGCGTCACATTCAACCGTCCACCCAAGGGATCAAGAAGCAGAACAAACGGAGCTTGCACACAGACTAAAATATGCAAATGCAGAGGGGAAGTTTTAGGTGAAAGGGGTCATTGAAAGGTTATAGGGCCTGCGGCTGCTAAGAGTTGCCACAAAGACTTCTGCGGAAAATGAACTTGGGCTTTTTGCCAGGTAACAATACTCGGCGGTATGAGAAAGTCCTGGGTCAGCTGGGCGGTTGTTGATGCCGGAGCTCCGTTCCCTGGTGGTGGAAAGCTTTTGGGGTATGGTGTTGGTGGATGGCTGGACATGGCGCACGGCTTGCTCTGGAACCCAAATCGGGGCGTCTGAATCCTGAGGAAAAACACAAGCATAACCTCGCCCCCATGTTATAAGGGGGTCCGGTCCTTTCCATTGATTAGTTAAAAGATCTTTCCATTGTACTAAAACGGTGGGTGAGGTTTTGAAGTGCCAATGACGCTCAGCAGCACTTTCACTCAAAGCATTTAGATTCAAGAAATTTAGTACAAATAAAGCATGATTAAGAAGCTGATGAGGAGAGACATGAGCCCAATCAGAGGACTTAAGCTTAGCTATCTGATTCTTCAAGGTTTGGTGAGCTCCTCGCTCAACTATACCCTGGCCTTGAGGATTGTAGGGAATTCCAGTGGTATGCGAGATGCTAAACGTGGAGCAAAATTTGTCAAAAGCTTTAGAAGTATACGCTGGAGCATTATCAGTTTTTAAGGCCTTTGGCGTACCTAAAATAGAAAAACAGTGTAATAAGTGCTGTGTGACATCCTTTACAGCTTCTCCCGTGCGTGCTGTGGCTAAGAGGAAATGAGAATAAGTATCAATACAGACATGCACAAAAGCAAGTTTTCCAAAGCTCGGGACATGGGTCACGTCCATCTGCCACAGGTGGTTTGGAACTAGTCCTCGAGGATTAACCCCAGTCCTGGGAAGAGGCTGAAAAGTAGGGCATGTGGTGCAGGCTTTAACCACCTGTCTGGCAGCCTCTCTGGAAATCTTAAATTGGTAACGAAGAGCCGTAGCGTTCTGATGGTGCAACGCATGAGAAGTTTGTGCTTGCTGAAGGGTGGAGGCGGCTACAAGGGGACGAGTATGGAGATCTGCTATGGCGTTGCCTTTGTGCAAAGGACCTGGAAGGGAAGAGTGAGCTCGGGTTGCTCGGATATAACCCACAAAGTAAGGAAAAACACGCTCCCTGGTTGCAGCCTGCAACTGGTGCAGTAAGGAATGTATCTGCGAAGAGTGGGGAGAGAGGACAGCCGTTTCTATATCAGGAAACAAGCGAGTAACATATTGTGAATCAGAATAGAGACTGAATGGTTGCTCTTTGAGGAGGTGAAAAACACGCAGCACCTCAAATAACTCTGTCCTCTGTGCACTAGTCTCGAGGGTTTTAGTTTTTTCTATCTTCCCATCAATCACTGCAACCGCAGTCCCATTAGAGGATCCGTCTGTAAAAACTAGAGCAGCGTTAGTTAAAGGTTTTATTGAGAAATGTTTGGGGAAAATGAACTCATTTCTAGCCAGGAAAGACAAAATAGGGTGTGATAAAATGTGATATGAAACTTCTCCGGTAAAGGCAGCGAGGGCAGTCTGCCAATTTGCATCCACTTGAAAAAGGAAATTTAACTGTTCCTTGGTAAGGGGAAGCTGGACGGTGTTTGCCTCCTTACCGAAGAGTTCAATGCTACGCTGCCATCCCTTAATTAATAACAGAGCCAATAGTGTAGAATAAGCAACTACGGCTTTTTTAGGGGTGGAAGGCAAATGCAACCACTCCAAGGGACCATCCTGCCACAAAACCACGGTAGGTGTATGAGTAGTGGGCAGAAGTATCAAGGTCAGCAGAGATGACGGGTTAAAGCGCAGAATCTGTGAGGCAGAAATCGCATTCTCCACTAGGGAGAGAGCTGACCGTCTTTCAGGGGTTAATTGACGAGCCGAGGTTGGATCAGGATCGCCCTGCAGTATATCAAACAAGGGCTTTAAATCTCCCGTAGTAAGCTTTAAATATGGGCGAATCCAATTAATATCTCCAAGTAATTTTTGAAAATCATTTAGAGTTTCTAGATGGTCTGTACATAATTGCAAGGCTTGAGGAGTTACTGAGGTTGTTTTGATAATTCTCCCCAAATAAGAAATAGGGGGGTCAATTTGGACTTTTTCTTCTGCTACATGTAACCCCAGATGTTGAAGTTCTGTCAATAACAACTGTAACATGCCCTGCAGCTCGGCTCTGTTTGGGGCAGACAATAAAATATCATACATATAATGCAAGATATACCCTTGGGGAAAGACTACCCGAACAGGCTGTATGGCCAAATCCACAAACTTTTGGCACAGGGTGGGACTGTTTGCCATGCCCTGGGGAAGAACCTTCCACTGAAATCACCTATAAGGTGAAGAGAAATTCACAGAGGGCAGACTGAAGGCAAAATGTTTTCTATCTTCGGTGTGTAGAGGGATGGAGAAAAAACAGTCCTGCAAGTCTATAACAATAACAGGTTGATTTTTAGGGACAGCCACAGGAGAGGGGAGGCCAGGCTGCAGGGGTTTCATGATTTCCATGGTAGCATTTATTGCTCTTAGGTCTTGCAATAATCTCCATTTCCCCGATTTCTTTTTAATAACAAAAATAGGAGTATTCCAAGGACTATTGCTAGGTTTAACATGGCCTAGCCTTAATTGTTCTAAAACTAATTCTGTGGCGGCTTCCAATTTTTCCTTTGGCAAGGGCCACTGGTCGACCCAAACCGGTTTTTGATGTTTCCATAAGATAGGGTCAGCCGCTAGAACAGTGGCCCTGCCTAAAAAGGATGTAGGGAGAAGAGGATCGGAGCTTGAAGCATGGTTAGCATTACAAGGGGGGCGGTCGCTCTCTGGCTCGGGGTCCAATGCATCGTGTATGATATTCCAAAGTGCAAAAGCATCAACAGGGACATTAGCAGGGCCATGAAGGCTATAATATTTTTTCATCTGCGTGCCAACCAAAGCCCACGTCTGAAGACTAACGGTTCCTTCCTCTGGGAACCATGGGCAACAATCCTGAACAAAATGCAAGAATCTAGTTAACTGAGTATGAGAAACTGAGCAGCCCCGCTTTTTCAGCAGCTGCAATAAAATTTCTACAAAGAGTCCTCTTTCTTTAGACTCAGTGTGGCCCATGCTTCTCAAAAGTTCTGAGGGATTACTCACCCAACTCTAACTCCGCCGTCTCCACGGAGGGGTCCCGGGCACCCAAGGTGAGATCCTAGCCGGCCCGTCACTCTCTTCTCTTCTTCACTTCAGTCCCTGTTCGGGCGCCACTTGCCGAGGTCCTGCCTCAGCAAACATGACAGGGTCCTAAAGTGGGGGTCGGCGTCGGCGCAGCAAGGAAGGAGACAGACACGCAAAGTGTCTGGGACGAAGCTCAGGGCTCCGACAATTTTAATGAAAAAGTGATTTTCTTTTATAGCTCAAAGTTACATAAGCTCTGCACCTGGATCACGCGGGTGAGAGCTGGCAAGCACAGCATATAAATCACAAAACCATTGTTACTTAATTCCAGGGGACATTGGGGTCCGAACAGGGTGGGGGGACCGAGCAGTGTGTGTTTTCATCCCTATGTTAAGATAACTCTACTCTGGTGCAGACCTTCCAAGTTCCTCATAATATTCTTCCTTGTTCTCAGCAATGATCTCTGTTTGATCTCTGTTTTGGCTATTTTTAATTATTTAGGAGGGCTTGTTTTTGTACCTAAAGTAAATTAGCTGTGGGCTCATACGAGGAACTACTCTCGTACCATAAGCCCGTGGGGTGGGTGCCCAAAGAATTTCTTGTATGTTCTGGCTGCCCGAGGCCAGCCATAAGGCACTAGTGGAGCGTGTTGACCCTGATTCAGTTCTAACCTCAGCAAACAACGGGGCCTGTCAAGGAACTGGGTGATGAATTACGTGGTTTACATTGCTTCTGCTTTGGCCTTCTAATCACTTTCTCAGTGGAATATTTTTGGATGTCAAAGGAGGAACTTGTGTAAAGGAGGATGTCTGGAAAGGGGCAAGGGGGCTTCAGGTGGCTAAACGGGGTGGCTGCTTTCTCATAGGTGGAGGAGGGGGTTCATCGAAAGGTAAAATCATCGGAAGGTGCCCAACACTTTGTCATATCTTTGATTATTATCCAGAGTATATCCCAAATTATTACATTAGTAAAGAAAAAGAGAAAGCAGAAGCACAAAGATTAAAAGAATCAGCATTGCAATAGTCCATCGGTGGTAGGCTTTGCCAGGATCCGTCGAGGGGCCACGCCCGCCGCTGTGCGGCACATCCACAGTAATGTTTTCTGTTGAACCTGAGGCTTTGCCATCAGGTTTAGGATGTGGCGATTTGGCTCCCGACAATAGGTGAGACTTTTTTTGACTATATGTGGGGTATAGGAAAGAAGGATTGATACAGGGCTTTGTTCATGAGGTACATTTAAATGAAATGAGTAGGAACTCTAGTGAAGGATTAAATTTGGGGTGCAGGATGAGTTGTTTCAGATAGGTTGAATTTAAGATGTTTGTGCGCTATCCAAGTGTTTCAGTTTGCCAAGAGGGCCAAAGCAGATACCGTAAAATATGCTGGCTTTTAACAATGGGTATTTCTTAGCTTACAAGTTTGTGACTTTGAGGCTGAAAAAATGTTTAAGTCAAGGCATTACCAAACATGTACAAGATATTTATGGATAAATATATACAACTTCTTTAGAAGTTATTAAAATATTCTTTGAAGAAGTAGTTCAATGCTCATGGATAGAAAGACTCAAAAATGACTGGTGTAAGTTATTTCAAAATTGATATATAGATTCAAGGTAATTCCAAACAAAGTCCTGATAGCTACAATACTGGCACTCAAATGATTCTTACCTATGAGAAGCATATTTCTTAATTCTTTGATTATCAGTTCCCTAAAGTATATCAGTTTTCCTAAATACATATGATGAAATAGTCTAATAAATATATATGATGAAATAGTCTACTTTATAAAGTTATGCTGAGAATTAAATGACCTAAACAACATAAAGTGCCTGATAAATATTAGATGCTCAATAAACATTACTCTCCTAATTCCTCCTTTAAGCACCTAGACATCCTGACATTTTTTATTTATAAAAACTACAATGGGACATCACATGTTTTCATGTTACTTTTATGATAGAATATTTATACTAATGTAAGACAGAAATTAGCAATTATTAAGAAAGAGATACATATTAAGAAAATTTGTTCTACCATTTAATCTCAGCTATTGGCACCAGAGAAAGATAATTTTTTAAAGAAAAGTAGAAATTTTAAAAGAAAACATCATCTAATCCTAATTTTTCTAATTAAATGACAGAGTATTGGTAAACTTCAAAGGGATGCTAACTAAAATTTTTGAAATATACCTTTATATAAAAAGTATTATACATGATAACTTGTATGAAAAATTTGAACTTTATATTCTTTATTTAAAGCCTTGGAAAATATAGATTAAGGATGTGAAAATATTGATACAAAACATGTGCATTTTTATATATGTATTTTGTACTTGAACTACCTTCATAAAAACTTAATTTGTCAAAAATCATGTAAAAGTCAAGAAAAAATTGCTGCTTTATAGTATTATAGTTAGAAGTCTGTTTCCAACCTGACTTTTCAGGTTGAAAGAGAGTTTCTCTGAAGCATAGCTATAAGACAGGGACAAGAACACCTTCCCCTCCCTGTTCTACAGTATGATGATAATTTGAGTCTGTCCAAATTTGTATTTTAGTGAAGAAGAAAGGAGTAAAGTGCAATAAAATTATTTTTATCACCACATATATCTTCATTTCTAAGAAATCTATCTTAGAAATTATTACATAGGATGGTGGCAGTATCATAACAATTTTACAGAACAACTACTTAAAAAAAACACCTCATTTTGCAATTCAATGCATGTTTTTCTGACACTGGTGTTTATGAATATGTCAAGTCATTTCTCACCTATGTTTTACAAACTTATACTTGGTTCATCACCTTCCATGCATGCTGAATACAAAGAAGAGAGGGGATCCTATTAAACCATCAAGTTTCATCCAGTGAAGAGGCCACCATTTCCTTCATCAAGCTCTTTATTCTTAGAGAGCCTGGAATTGTCTAGATATCTGTGCACATAAATCCTTCTTATCTACTTAGCATGTTAATACAGTGGACTAAATTCCCATCATCACCATCATCAGTTTCACCATTACTCAGAGACACGAACGTCTCTCCTGCTAAAGATTCATTCAAGTGCATTCTTAATTCAAAGTCTAAAATGTGAAAACAAAGAAACAATATGGTGACTAATTACACTTTTCCAGTTTGCAATAATGAATTGTGAAGGGCATTTACTTTACATGCCCCTTTTGAAGCTTTAGTACATGATTGCAAATGACATGTGTGACGTCCAGCTGTCCTTTTTTTAAAAAAGAAAAACAAAATGGTCACAGATCACACTGGGAAATGGGAACATGGAGGTAAAGTGACAGCTCCCATCACTTAATGAGACATTTATTAAGAAACTAGGACTGATTAAAAGCTGCAAATTAGCCATAATGCGAGTAATCAGCAGAGATGTCACATTGGTACAGGAAAGATTATAAACAGCCAAATGCTCATCCTGGTGCTAATCAAAAGGTACCTGCAGTTCATTTCAGACAGTAATTTGCTGGAATCCCAAGATACAGGTAGTGGAAGTAAGTGCTGTTCTTGTTGTTTTTCAGAAGTACTATTCTATGTTATTTCAACATGTATTTCATAGATAACATCTGATCACATCTTTGAGCTTTTTCAAAGTTTACCTGAACAATGAGAGATGTGAGTTATAAAGTATCACTAGACTCTGAGACTTCAGAATGTGCCAATAAACTTTAAAGAAACAATGTTCTAGGAAGATAAATCGATAGCATGAATTTATCAAGGGTTCCCTGTAGACACATCAACATATTGGTAACAAAGTCACATTGTAATTCTCATGACTTTCTATGCTATGTATATGCCCCTAAATCATTTTTTTTCGACAAAAAAGGAATTCAAGACTCATATCAAGGTATCCTAGAATAATGGAAAATGTCACTCAAGTTTTCTAATTTCATAAAAACTTCATCAATACCTTTGAAGACATAGATATTTAGCTTGCTGGCACAGTGAGAAGCTTTTGAAATTGTGCCCAAACAGATTCCATATGAGAAAATCTTGTTATCTACACCAAGTTTCCAATTTGTTTGCATTGTAAGGTTACCAACAATAAATATTTTATCCTTTTAGTGTCTTCAACCTAAACATTTGGCACAAGGAAAAAATGTAAAAACAATTTAATAAATATATTGCTGCTTATATTTTGGCATCATATTATGGTTATGGAACACTGAAAAGTGCTATGGTAACCACCTTATCTGGCTTTTTCTCAAATGAACTATACGTTACTAGAAGGAGATTTGTGCAAATTGAACACTTCACATAGACTCGAGTGTAGAACCTCTGTCTATTTATTTAACTGTTTCAGTTGATACAATCTAGATAATATTAATTAAATATTAATTTATAGAAAGAATAAATATAAGAGGTAGGAGGGAAGGAAGGGAGGAAGGAAGGAAGGAAGGAAAGAAGGAAGGAAAATAAACACGTTAATTAGGCAGACAAATAACCACAGGGCAATATTTTGCCTCTCTTATAGAAATTGTCAGAATCCAGATGAACAATGCAATGTAAATGTCTGAAAGTATCTTAATGTACTAAATTACTTTGCACATGTTTTTAAGCCTTCATTTCCAGTCATCATTGAATTACAGTATACCAAAACCATATTTTAAACAATTCTGTTTGAATTTTCTATGTGATCATCAATCAATATTTTCTTCATTGGATCCACCTGTACCTGTAGTTTAAAACATTCATGCTAAGATTCCATCTTTTCTTATAGTGTTTTAAAATGACAATTACAAATGGGGGGATGATTAAAATAAAAAGTAAATGAGAAGTGTTTATGTATTATGCACATCTCCTTTAAAGAAGTATGTGAAGTATAATATAATATAAACCATATTAATCAGTTTTCAGTCATATTTTAAAGACCTAAAGCCACCCATCTTTATGTATATACCAAGTAGTTTCACATTTCAAATTTCTTTTGTCTGAGAAATAGTACACACTACAAATTATTTTTTTTGGAAAGGCATGAACTTTCATTTTTTGTAAACAAATGTTTTCTTCTAAAAGTACCATGTGATATATTGACAACTAGTCTTTAATTATAAGAAACTGATTAAAATACATTAAGATTCAGAATAAACGAAAATTTCCTACTATATTCAATATATTAGAATTTTTATCTTTGAAGATTCCCAAGTTATATTTATAATTGAGCAGCTCCAATTTGTGAAACTTCACACTATTAAAATTATGAGCCACAAGTCATGTTTCAGAATGTACAAAATACATGTGATACTTCAGCTTTACCCCTGTAACCATCTTCACCCCAAGCTGGTTATAACTATCATAAGAGTGAGGAGAATTTGAAAATAAAAACTTTTAGGGAAGAAAATAAAAGCAGAATTTAGGAATTGAGCAGCTTAAAAGTAGTGCCCATCATGATGTTTTAAACCTAAAGGTAATAAGGATGTCCCCTTTGTACTTTTTTGACAATAATTGGAGGAGGCATTATTTTTCAAGTTAATAATATGTAAAACCTTAGATGGTTGCAGACTTCAGGCACCAAATATTTTTCCAAATTTATTTGAAATTCCCAGGGATATTTATTATCTTTCAGCCTCTGTCATACTTATCACTCAAATGTCCCAGCCCTTCAAAATATTTGGAGCATCAATGATTTGAATTATTTTGAAACTAGGTAGGTTATTCTCAATGTTTTTCTTCACATACCACGGAAAGCAATTTAAATATCCTTTGGCAGAGCTTTTATTCAACCTCAACCAAGAAGCCAGTTTCTCATTTGCAAGAGGTTTAAATAGCTTCTGATTTATAAAGGCAAGTGATAACCCTGATATTTCAAAACCATCTTGTAGAGTAATACACAGAGTTAGGACTTTCTGTTAGATCAGAGAATACCCAGTGTCCTCAGATTTTACTCGTCTGAAAATAAGCTTATTGTTCTATGGAAAAAGAATCTTAACTCACATTTTCTCATGAAATGGTGAAGTATTTCTCTTCAAATAATTCACGTATTAACCTTTGTCTTGTATGTTTTCTTGTTGAATATGGAGATATTAAAGAATACAAAATAAAAAATTTACTGCTCAATATTTAATCAGAAGCTGATCATCCATATAATATACTCAGGCAAGCAACCCAGAGGCCCCTCTTATCCACTGCCTTTCACTAACCCCTTTCTCTACTGTGAATGGACCTATTGTTCTGACTTCCACGGTTATCACTTTCTTAAAGTTTTACCATCTAAGCTAGCATCCCTTAAAATGATAATTTCTTTTTATGTTTTTGAACATTATATAATAAAATCAAACAGCATTTTTTCAATCAAAAATAATTCTTGTATGTTTGGTTTCTTTTCTTGAAACGTATTTATAAAATTCATTCATGCGGTGGCAGGTAGCTGTAGTTTTCTCTGGAAACTTAGCAGACCTAAGAATTTCAACCTTTCAGCTATCATTGAAGAACTGTCAAACCTCTTTAAGGTAAAAGCATCCCCATGTGACAGTTTCACATAAGTGATACTCCCTCTTCCCCCCAACTACTTGCATAGTGATTCTCTTATATCAACTAGCTTGATGATAACTTCAAGCAGATTTTATAAAACATATTTTGTTTTTCCAGTTTTCCTAAGCATCAAAAGTAGAAAGGTTTGTTTGTTATTAACACCAAAAATTCTCATTTAAATGTTTCAAATATGATAATTTTAAATTAAAATAAACATTGATATATTTAGCTGAATCTAACTCTAAACTTTTCAATTACTTAATTTTGAGCAATATGCAGATACTCAGAGCATTACTTGAATACGAGAGAATTACCATATAGAAGATAAAGTATTCTTGAACTCCTTGTGTATAACCTGATCGGTTTCTGGAACTTTGAGTATCTGTGTGACACCTGAGACTCGGAGCTAGAGCTTGGCAGCTATGAATGTCAGTATTACCCCATACAGCAACTGTTGAATTAGCTGAAAAAGAGTTCGGACTTCAATTAGAGATATGAACAAAGAGGATCTGGTTAGGACCAAGGAAAATCAGGCCCAAGGGTAAAGAACAATACTGACTGGGTTTTAAAACTACAACTTTTGTGTGAGACCAAAGGAAGAGATGTTTATCTGGTGCAGTATCTATTATTTTCTGTAGCACACTAGATAATTTAACGTGTACGATCAGTTTGTTTGAAAACTATAGGTCCATGAAGCAGGGATTAGGAAGTGGGGTTTGGTGAGTTTGTACAGGCTGGGGTGAAATCCTGACACATCCCAGAGTGCTAAGGGCAGAGAATAAAAGTGTATTTGTAGGGCCCCCCCAAGGAACTAGGGAGAAATGCAGAAATGTTGGACTTCCCCACCTGGGTTATTACTGATTTTCCCGCAAACACTGACTGCCAATTTAGTGGGCTGAGCCCTCGATCTGCGGATTTCCCTTGTGAGGCTTGTCACTGCAAGAGAGAGTCTAAGCCTACTTATAACTGTGCCTAGGAGTCCCCCCCCAGAAAGCCACTTTGTTGCTCAGATGTGGCTCCTTCTCTCCCTAAGCCCACTCAGCAGGTGAACTCACTACCCTCCCCGCTATGTGGGACATGACACCCAGGGTGTAAATACCTCTGCCAAAGTGGAAATGACTCCTGGAGATGAGCCTGGACCCAGCACTGTGGGATTGAGAGGATCTTCTTCAGCAAAAGGGAGAAGAGAGATGAAACAAAATAAGGTTCCAGTAGCTGAGAGATTTCGAACGGTGTCAAGAGGTCACTCTGGAGGGTATTCTTATGCACTATATAGATATCACTTTTTAGTCTTTAGTGTGTTGGAATGGCTATAGGGAAATACCTGAAGCTGTCGAACTGCAACCCAGTGACCTTGATTCTTGAACACAATTGTATACCTATGTAGCTTGCACAGTGTGACTGTGTGATTGTGAAAACCTTGTGGCTCTCACTACCTTTATCCAGTGTATGGACAGATGAGTGGAAAAATGGGGACAAAAATTAGATGAAGAATAGGGTGGGATGGAGGGGCTGGAAAGAATTAGGTCTTCTTTTTTTGCTTCTATTTTTATTTTGAAGTAAGGAAAAGGTTCAAAAATTGATTCTGGTGATGAACACACAACTATATGATGGTGCTGTGAATAACTGCTTGTACACTGTGGATGATATAGGGTATGTGAAAATATCTCAAACTATATTAAAAAAAGTAAATGAACAATGGGGGGAGGAGGGGAATGGGATGTTTTGAATGTTCTTTTTTATTTTAGTCTTTATGTTATATTTTGGGTAATGAAAATATTTGAAGTTTGTGGTGATAAATGCACAACCATATGATGATACTATGAACAAGTGATTGTATACTTTGAATGTATGTTATGTGATTATATCTCAATAAAATTGCATAAAAAATAGATAATGCATTCTTAAATGATATAGGGAAGGACAAATACAACATTTTAGTGAACAGCATGGTGAAAACAAAAAACCATGAATTTGGCTTCAGGTATCCAAAATAATTTTAGAATCCAATTGTATATCCATAAAATATTTATAGTAGCTAATTTTGTTTAAAATGGACTATTTTAATATTAATCATGAAATATTTCAATCACAAAAAACAGTCCAGAAAATTATATAAAAGTAAATCTTGTTCCCACCAACCAGATTTAACAAATGTGAATACTTTGCCATATTCAGTTCTTTTTAAATTATAATTTTTATTGTAAGGTCAGATTTTGTGATGATTTATTTTCCTTTAGGATTGTTTTATAATCTGAGTCATGAATATTACTTCAAAGATGTTCTAAACTTTTGCTGTGTTACTCAGGGTTTTTAAAATTTAGGATTAGATATTATGTTAATTTCTTTGAGTGTGGGAGAAGCATAAATTTTAATTACACAACTCTGTTAGATGTATATTGAAGTTTAAATTTTCAGAGGAGTTATTTTCCTACCCTGTTTTCAGAGGAGTTATTTTCAGAGTCTTACAGGTACAAGTTACCTTAGAGCTTTCCTAGATCTATAATTTTTTATTCTTCCGTTCATTGGGGGTTTTCATTGCCTGGCAAATGATTTTATACCAATGTTTCAGAGCATATAGAAATTCCAGATGTCTATTCCATTGTTTACCCTGTCTCTCGTAAAAGTTCTAAGTGAACCTGTTAAAAATAAGTCCCCTTTCTTTCTCTCTTCACACTCTCCCTAGACCAAAGAAATTGAACTTCTATGGAATCTGAAATGAGGTTGATTGAAGCAATGGCTTATGGACTGAGTAGTTTTGATTCAAACAAAGGAAATACCAAGGCTTGGTTGTGTTCTTAAGCAGTTTTCTTGTGGTATGAGCAAGATTTTCTGGAGAATAGTCATATGGACTATTTGACATACCATTGTAAGATCACTGTAGGTCAACTAACTCAGGCATACTCATTTTGAGTTACACAGAAGGAGAAGGGTAGCAATAGCTGTAAACTCTCCAAAATGGATTGTTTCAAGGTACAAGACCTACTCATTGTAATTAATCAAAAATCAAGGAAATCAGTGCAGTTTGTTGAAAACCATACAGCTTAAATTTGAACTCCTCAAGCCTAAGGAAGATTTAAGATCAGGTTAAAATCCTAAGGCTTCCCGATTAAAAACTACTTTCAATGGGTTGCCTATAAAATGAAATAAAATAAAATAAATAAAGTAATAAATTTAAAATGTTTGGTAATTATCCTTTCATGTACCAGAATTTGTCTCCTTTCCCCAAGATAACTCTCACAAGATGTCAGTAGTAACATCTTATACTCTTATACTAAAATAAGAGAAAAAGAAAAATATCCACATTTCGTCATAAGTCTAAAACCGAAAAGGAGAAATTAAGTTATTTTCCCCAAAGGAGAAAGACAAAAAGAGATCTTTTACACACACACACACACACACACACACACATTTAGTGATGTATATGTATGCCATTAATATATATATATATATATATATATATATATATATATATATATATATATACACACACATAAAATTTACCATTAATCATTTTCAATGTACAATCCAGTGGCATTAATTACATTTACAATGTTCCAATGCTGTGGTACTATCACCAGCATCTATTACCAAAACTTTTCAACACTCCAAACAGAAATTCTCTACCCATTAAACAAAAACTTCCCATACCCTCTCCCCTTAGCCCCTGGTAACCTCTAATCTATTTTCTTTCCCTATGCATTTGTTTATTCTGAATATTTCATGTAAGTAGAATCATACAATATTTCTCTTTTGTGCCTGGCTATTTTACTCGATATTTTAAAGGTTCATCCATGATGTAGTATGTATCAGAACTCCATTCCTTTCTATGGCTGAATAATAATCCATTGTATGTATATGACATATTTTGTTCACCCATTCATCTCTTCATGAATACTTTGTTTCCACCTTTGGGCTACTGCAAATAATGCTACTATGAACACTGGTGTACAAGTATCTGTTTGAGTCCTTGTTTACAATTCTTTGGTCTGTATACACCTAAGAGTGGAGCTGCTGTTCATATGGTAATGCTATGTTCGACTTTATCAGGAACCAACAAACTGTTTTCAAAGCAAATGAACAATTTTACTTTCCCACAAATAATGCATGAGAGTTCCAATTTCTCCATGTACTCGAAACAATTATTACAGCACCCCCCCCCTTTTTTTAAATAGCCATCCTAGTGGGTATAAAGTTTTATCTCATTGTGGTTTTGATTTGCATTTCCTTATGGCTAATGAGGCAATGATGTTAAACATCTTTTCATGTAAATGTTAGCCATTTGTGTATCTTCTTTGGAGAAATGTCTATTCAAGTCCCTTGCCAATTTTAAAAGTGGATTTGTTTGTCCTTTTTGTTGTTGGAGAAGCACTTTGATATACTTCAATTGATACTAATGTTACCACTATTTTTTTTCCTCTTGGCTACACTTCCATCAACATAAAAGGACATGTCACCAGAGTAAGAGATTAGTTCACTTCTAAGAAGCCATTAAAATGTTGGCTGCAGTAGCAGTATACTCAGTGATACTCTGATTCCATCTTTAATGCAATCATTTATAATTTTGAGAGTAAGAATTGATATGGCTTAAAAATGGGCATTCCAATAAAAAATGAGACATAAACTCAAATAACATGACCAGATTATTAGGAGACCTGAATCTTGGAAATTATCCAAAAGTATTTTATATACAGGCATATGTTTGTATTTCAAGGAAGTAAATAATAATCTGGAAAATAATCAAGGTATATAGCATTTCAATAATTCTGTAGGTGGTTGAGAGGCGGTTTAAAAAGCAAAGCACAATCCAGCTAGCTTTCTACAGTTTTAATCTACATTATTCCACTTTCTAACTCTTTGCTGTGATCCATGAGAAAAAACAGCTCTCAGCCCCTAAACAAATAAAATAATAAATGACATCTTACCAATTGAACTTTAACGGGTTGTTAAGGGTTAAAAATCAAATTAATTTATCATTTTTAATGAGAGATGTAATTAAACTCCAGAATAAATCTGACTCATAATTAAAAATGAGTAATGATCAAGCAGGATGTGAAGAAAAATGAGTTTAGTAATTAAGAGAGGAAGTTCAGCCTAACAAGGAGGCATAATATCAAGTATTTTTCACCTATGGCACAGTAGCATCCTGCAGCTGTGAAGTGGAAAATTTTAGATAAAGCTGCATAATACAGGATATAGTTAAGATTGTGTTAAATATGAGCAAGGCCACTTCAATGAATAGGAAATAGCTTTTTGGAGACTGATAATAACTAGCTGTTGATAACAAAAGAATTCTCTTATTGTCAACATTGAGACATATTGTTACAAAAATATATTTTGTTACTATGTCAGCAATTTGTATTAAGGTCTCTGAACTTAATTAGTTGAGAATACCTACCTGAATCTACTAGTTCCCAACAAATTACTGAGAATGAACTCAGAAATAATGGTCAATTTTAGCTGTTTTTCAAAGTTGAATCTGGCATTTCTGCATTTTTGACAAGATTGTACACAGCCAGGATGCAAATTATCTGAAAGTTCCTGCCTTCTTTTCATTAATTCATGTCAATTTACAAAAGATGGACATGTTCTATGTGCACAGCATAGTACAAGAATCTTGTAATTTTAAGAAATTGCAATATAAAATGTCAAAATAATTTGTGTACGTTAAAAGACAAAGTAAAATAAGGTATCAAAATGAAAAGTAGATAGTATATTACTTGCCATATTCAAGGGGCAAATCAGATCAAGGTCACCTATTTGGATAAGACTTCTTGAAGAATGAGGAGACATGAACGATGCTTTGAGGGGTAGGAAAAAATTAGGGGAGGTAAAGTATATCAAGCTTATTTTCTTGGAAGCAGAGGTGGGGGCTGTGTGGTCAGAGCTGATGAGACGGGCATGTGCAGTTTACAGGTGGAAATAACACTCAGTGGGGAAAGAAATGTGGAAAATGCAACAGGAGTCCTCCTTCGATCTGTCAGGAACAGAGATTCCACCTTAAATCCATCAATGCTGTTACATGCCTTTTATTAATCCCGGCAAAAACATTATTTGTCTTAATTAATTGCTTTTTAGCTGTATTATGATCTGCTACCAAATTAGTTCAGAGATGTATAAATTTATGGTAAATTATACCATTTATTCTGTTGGAAATGTGTATATATATATATATATATATATATATATATATATATACTTTTATATATATCAGAGTTTCTGTTCATTTGCAACAAACCACTGGCATCAGGAAGCCAGTTAAATGATTTTCTTTTTCCAGTTTTGCCTTTGGGACTCAGCCAAGTGACTAATTCTCTTTATCTCATGATAGCATTGACCTCCTACTTACCCAGGCTCACCTTTTCTGAGTCCTTTGTGTGGAACATGGCTGAGTTTTGAAAGGTCATTAAATTATTCATTTTAGTTTAACTTTTTATCATTTGTCATGTATTACCCTATGCTTTTTAATCTAGATTTTTAATGAACTTTTCATTTCAGAATTACTTTAGATTGATAGAAAAATTGTGAAGATGGTACAGAATCAGCATATAACCCACACCCATTTTCCCCTATTCTTACTCAGTATGGGATATTTGTCACAATTGATGAAACAATGTTGAACATTATTATTAACCAAAGTCCATATTTTATTCAGATTTTCTTAGTGTTTACCTATTTTCTTTCTTCTGTTCCAGGATCTCATCCAGGATACCACATTATATTTCATCATGTCTTCTTAGTCCCCCACCCTTTTTTTAGCAATTTTATTCACACACGCTCTGGTTTGCTAATGCTACCATTATGCAAAATACCAGAAATGGACTGGCTTTTATAAAGGGGGTTTATTAGGTTACAAATTTACAGTTCTAAGGCCATGAAAGTGTCCAAACTAAGGCATCAGCAAGAGGATACCTTCACTGAAGAATGGTCGATGGTGTCCAGGACACCTCTGTAAGCTGAGAAGGCACGTGTCCAGTGTCTGCTGGTCCTTTGCTCCAAGGTTGCATTTCAAAATTGCTTTCTCCAAAATGTCTCTGGGCTTCTGTCTCTCTTGGCCTTTCTCAGCTCTCTGCTTGGTTCTCCCAGGGCATTTCTCTTTAAGCATCTGGGAGTCCTCTCTTAGCTTCTCCAGGGCAAACTGTGGGCTTCATCTCTTAGCTTACCATCTCCAAACATCCTCCTGTCTGCATCTCCCAGCATCTCCAAGCATCTGGGTCTGCGCTGGCTCTTAGCTTCTCCCAGGGGCAAACTCTGGATTACATCTCTTAACCTCTCTCCAAAATGTCTCTCTCACCTTCTCTGAGCTGCTTCTCTCTGTGAGTTCTCTTAAAGGACTACAGTAAACTAATCAAGACCCACCTTGAATAGGCGGGCTCACACCTCCATGAAAATAATATAATCAGAGTTCCCACCACAATTGGGTGTGTCACATTTCCATGGAAACAACTTAATCAAAAAGGTTCCACCCAACAAGATTGGATTAAAAGATCAGGGCTCTTCTGGGGTCCATAAAAGCTTCAAACCAGCACAACACACCATAAAATCCATCCAAAGTGTGCAATTGGTTGCTCTCAGTGTAATCACAGAGTTGTGCTCTCATCACAGCAATCACTTTTAGAACATTTTCATTGCTACAGAAAGAAAAACCCCATATCCTTTATACCCCACTATTATTGACACTTAGCCTTGGTGTGGTACTGTTGTTTTAATTGATGAGAGGACATTGACATATTACTATTAACTATAGCCTGTAGTTTTCATTAGGTGTATTTTTTCCTATATACAATTATTAACCCTATTATTAACACCTTGTAGTAATGATGTACATTTGTCATAGTTCATGGAAGAATGTTCTTATGTATATATTATAAACCACATTCATCATCCACAACAGGGTTCACTGTGTTATACAGTCCCACGTTTTATCCTCTAGATTTCATTCTAGTGATATATACAACCCTAATCTTTCCCTTTCAACCACAATCATACTCACAATTGAATGCTGTTAATTACACTCACTAATGTGCTACCATCACCTCTATATTGCAAACATTTATAATCCACCTTATTAAAAATTCTGCACAAAGCATCAGCTCCCCATTCTCTACCCTCATTCCATCTCCTGGTAACCTATATTCTAGATATTAATTTCATGAGTTTGCTCAATTAATTAGTTGATATTAGTGAGATCATACAATATTTGTCTTTTTGTGTCTGGCTTTTTCACTCCCTTAGGCCTCTTTTTGCTGTTACAGTTTCACAGACTTCTTCATTTTGATGACCTTGACAATTTTGAGACATACTCATCAGGTATTTTGTAGAATATCCCTCAACTGGATATTTGTCTGAATTTTTCTTTTGATTAGACTGGGTTATGGGTTTGGGGAAGAAAATCACAGAGGTGAAAAGACATTTTCTTTACATCATACCAAGGGTACTTTCTGTCAGTATGAATATCACTTTTGGTGTTACCTGGCTGAAGTAGTATTTCCTAGGTCATTACATTGTAAAGTTATTCTTTCTCCCCCTTTCCATGTGGTACTCTTTGGCAGGAAGGCACTACATGTAGACAACACTTAAAGAATTTAAGATTATGTTCTACTTTCTGGAGAGAGAAGGATCTATATAAATTATTTGGAATTCTTCTGCATGGGAGATTATTTAGTCTTCCTCCTTTATTTAATTATTCATCTTTTATTTATATCAGTATGAGTTCACTGGTATTTACTTTATATTTTAGCATACTTTATTAATTCCTTTAAAATTATTCCAATTTGGTCATTAGTAGCACTTTCAGTTGGTTCCAGTGTACCAATTGAATAATATATCATATTCATTGTTGTTTTTATTTTTGCTTTGGTTGTGCTTTCTTACTTTCTGACACTACAAGGTGCTTCAGCTTTATTTTATTTATTATATAAAATTATTAACTAAGGTCTATTATTTATTTCTATTTCTTTAGTTTTTGTCTAGTGCCTTTTTTTCTGATCCAGGGTCCCATCTGGGTTACCACATTGCATTTAGTGCCATGTCTCCTTGGGCTCCACTTGGTTCTAAAGGTTTCTCGTACTTTCCTTGTTTTTGATGACCTTGATTGTTTTGAGGAGTATTGATTGGGTATTTTGTCAGACCTGCCTTTAATGGAAGTTGTTGATGTTTTCCTTATTATTAGACCAGGCTTGTGTGTTTGGGGAGGAAGACCACATAAAAAGGTTCCATTTTTATCACATTATTTTAAGGATATATACTATGAACATGGCTTACCATGTTGATGTTAACCTTCAGCACCTGACTGAGGTGGTGTTTTTCAGGTTTCTATATTATAAAGTTACTGCCACGCTGCTTCCCATACTGTTGGTTTTGGAAGTAAGTCACTTCGCACAACCCATGCTTAGGGAATGGGGAGTATTTTCATAAATTATTTGCAATTTTTCTATGTGAGACATTTGACACTTGTACCCCATTTATTAGAGTATTCACTCATTATAAATATGGGTTCCTGGGTATTAACTTTATACTTTGGTATACATGATATTATTTATTTATTTTTATTTTGAAATAAATTCAAAGTTATAGGAACAGTTGCAAAAACAATACTAACCCCATACACAGAATTCCATCATACCTGACCCCCCTCCCCCAATAGCGCAATCCACCAACTTTAACATGCTGTCACATCGCTATTTCTTTCCCTCCCTCCCTCTCTCCCTCCCTATCTATCATCCATCATCTATTGCTCTGTCTTCTGAACATATGAGAGTTAGCTGCACACATCCTTGAACATACACTATAATTCACGTATACACTTCCCATGAACAAGAACATTCTTTTATGTAATCCAGTTAAGCACAGCTAAGAAGTACAACAGGTTCAACAATGATACAAAGCTTACATTCTATATTTCCTTTACCTTATGTCTCAACTGTGTCCCTTTGAGCCACCTGTCCTCTATCCTCCAATCCCATCCAAGTTCATCCTTGGGATTCAATTATCATCTATTTAGACTGTCTTTTTTTTCTTTTTTCAGTTGTGGAAACATATATACAGCCTAAATCTTCCCATTCCACCCCCTCCCTAGCCTTCCATCAGTGGGATTACTCATATTTAGAATGTTGTAATGCTCTTTCTCACCATCCATTACTAGAAATTTCCCTTCACCTCAAACAGCAACACTATACTAATTTCATAACTCTCCATTGCCCCTTCCCCCATTTCTCTTAATCCAAACTCTACTTTTCATCTCTATGGTTATATTCTCTGATAATTTCTTTGTGTTTATTGTGGGGCTTAAAATTAACCTCTTAAATCCCTATCAATCTTGTTTTTCTTTGATACCACCTTCACTTCAATAGGACACATAAACTATGTTCCTATATTCCTCCATTCCCCCACCTTTATATAGTTGTCTAAAATTACATATTTTACATTGAGTTCAAAACCACTGATTTGCTATTAGAGTTTGTGTATTTTATATCATGTAGGAAGTAAATAGTGGAGTTACAGTTCAAAAATTATTGACTTCTATTTGTATTCCATTGTGGTTGGAGAATGTGCTTTGAGTATATTCAATCCTTTTTTTTTTAATTTTAATTCTGGAGGCTTGTTTTATGTCCCGGCTTATGGTTCCTTCTGGAGAAAGATCTGTGATCACTAGAGAAAAATGAGTGTCCTGGTGATTTGGGATGTAAAGTACTATATATGTCTGTTAAAATTCTCTATATCTCTCTCTCCTTTCTTTGTTTCTCTGTTGGTAGGGCTCCCTTTAGAATCTGAAGTAGGGCATGTCTTTTATTGGCAAAGTCTCTCAGCATTTGTTTGTCTGTGAAAAATTTAAGCTCTCCCTCAAATTTGAAGGGGAGTTTTGCTGGATAAAGTATTCTTGGTTGAAAATTTTTCTCTCTCAGAATTTTAAATATGTCATGCCACTGCCATCTTGCCTCCGTAGTGGCCGCTGAGTAGTCACAACTTAGTCTTATGTTGTTTCCTTTGTATGTGGTGAATTGCTTTTCTCTTGCTGCTTTCAGAACTTGCTCCTTCTCTTCAGTATTTGAGAGTCTGATCAGAATATGTCTCAGAGTGGGTTTATTTGGATTTATTCTATTTGGAGTTCGCTGGGCATTTATGCTTTGTGTATTTCTATTGTGTACAAGGTTGGGGAAGTTTTCCCCAACAATTTCTTTGAATACGCTTTCTAGACCTTTACCCTTCTCTTCCCCTTCTGGGACACCAATTAGTCTTAAGTTTGGACGCTTTATTTCATCTATCATATCCCTGAGATCCATTTCAATTTTTTCGATTTTTTTCTCCATTCTTTCTTTTGTTCTTTCATTCTCTGTTCTGTGGACTTTGAGGACACTGAGATGTTGTTCAGCTTCCTCTAGTCTTGTATTGTGAATATCCAGAGTCTTTTTAATTTGGCCAACAGTTTCTTTTATTTCCATAAGATCTTCTATTTTTTTATTTACTCTTGCAATGTCTTCTCTATGCTCTTCTAGGGTCTTCTTTATGTCACTTATATCCTGGCCCATGGTCTTCTTGATGTCCTTTAAATCCTTTGCCATGTTTTCATTCCTCGATTGTAGTTCTTTGATTAATTGTGCGAGGTACTTTGTTTCTTCCAATATCTTGATTTGTGTTTTTGGAGTTGGATTCTCTATATTGTCTGGTTTTATCATATGCATTAAGATTTTCTGTTGTTTTTGGCCCCTTGGCATTTGTTTTGCTTGATAGGGTTCTTTCAAGTTGTTAAAAAAAAAAAAAAAAGGATATCGATCTAATTGTTCAGAAACACAGTTTGGTGATGTACACTTTCTCTAACTAAGCAGCAGATGGTGTCTGTGAGTCACCTGTACCCCTCAAGTCAGTTCTCAACCTTGTTCCCATGGTGTGTGGGGGAATGATTCTTGTGGGGTTCAGTTGGAGAACTCAGTTTGGGTGTGTTGCTGGAGCTGTCTGCCCTGAATGTGGGGCGTGTGTACCGTTGGCCGGGGAGGAAGTGCAGTTTTAATATTCAAATCCCCCAGGTCCTGGAGATTCAAGGCCACCACAAGAGTCTAAGCCTTCATTTCAGTTCAGCCCCAGACCCTCTCTCTCGCTGTCTCACAAACCACTGGACTTGAAGTAGCATCCCTGGGTTCTCTGAGTGGGTCTCCCCTCCCAGCTGCGATCTTCCAGGAGCTCAGCCAAGGGAATGCCATGCTATGTCACCAGTGCGTGCCATCCGTCAAGGGAAGCCCCGGGCCACCGGGCCATGCAGCAGCGCTCTCAGCCTGATGCAAAGATGGCCGAATGGGGCATCTCAAACCCCCCCACACACAGTTCCTCCTCCCCAGCTCCGGGACAACTGGCAGGGCTCTGGGCTGTGGGCACGGCCCCAGGCAGGAGTTTATCCAGCCCTCTGTGGAGTCAGCTGCTAGCCGCAGGGTTTCTTTCTGCTTGTGGCTCTCCCAACCATTCCCCCAGCCCCAAGGATATCTGCAGCAGGCTATCTTCCTGGCCAGACACTGAGAGGCCGGCCCAGCCCCCTCTTGCTGTGTTTTACTATGTGGTTCCCACTATTGCAGCTGCAGCTGCTCCTGGGTTTTTCCTTTTTTTTTTTTTTTTAAAAACAGCCATTTGGTCTCCAAATGCCAAACCCTGGCTTTCCCAGACCACTGCGTGGCTGCGGGTCTTCCAGCCAGTTTATTCACTCATTTCATAATGCAGACCCCCTGTTTCACCAAGTATATGGCCTCTGTGGAGCTAGAAGACCTTGTCCAGCTGGCACAGTGCTGTAACCAGTATTCTGGGTCTCTCTGGTTTTTATCTAGTGTTTTTCAGGGAGGTGTATTTTCGCCCTGTCTCACCTAGCTGCCATCTTAGTTTCTCTCCTGGTATACATTATAATACTATTTTATTTTTGGTCCAACTTTGATCATTGGTCCAGTGTTGGCCATTGGGACCTCTCACTCTTGGTTCTTGTGATGCTTTGACTTACCACTGTTGATATGAATGTGTGTGTGTGTGTGCACACACACGCACACTTGTGTGTAATAACTTTTGTTTTTGTTCTTGTTTTAGCATTTTCTTACTTTCTGGCACTTCAAAAGGCCTAGGCCAATCTTGTATGTTTTCTGCCGCAGTTCTAGAATCAACCATTTACTTGAGAAGCTTTATTAGTCAGGGTTACCTGGAGAAACAGAACCAACAGAAGATATCTGTAAGTATTATTAGATTTTTATTAAAATGTCTCACTGGATTGTGAGGATACACAAGCCCAAATTTCATAGGGTAGGATGCAAGCTGTGAACCCTAATGAAGGTTTTCCATAAATTCTCCAGGAAAAGCTGACTGGCTGAAGTAGAGATGGAAATTCTCTCTCCAGACTGCTGAAATCATCACTTCTCTTTTTAAAGCCTTCAGCTGATTGAATAAGTCTCACTGTTGAAAACAATCTCCTCAGATGATTGTAGATGTAATCAGCTATAGATGCAATCAACTTACTGATGGTTTAAGTCCACAAAATATCCTCACAGTAACAATAAGGCCAGTGCTTCGTTAACCAAACAACTGAACACCACGACCTGGACAAGTTAACACATGAATTTAACCATCACAGCCCACCCCTTGTCAACTTGGCAGCCATACACATCACCTTAAACCCTACTTAATCTCTAAATAAAAAAAAAACAACAACACTCATATTTTCACCTAATAATAACCAGCTGTCTGCATACAGTGGGAAACACACTTGCTTTCCCAAGAATAGGGAGCAAACACTTGAGTAATATTCACTCTTAAACTTGATATTCCTATAACTTAAATACTATGATATGAAGCTAATACAACTTATGCCATATGATAAAGGATGAGATAAGGGAAAAAACAGAGATATTTGCTTTATATGCATATACAGACATACTCATGACAAAGCAAAGAAGAAATATTCATAGCGATTACATTTCTTGTTTCTGTGACTGGCAAAATGGTGCTCCTATTTATCACTTTCTTCTTCCACTACCCATTCCATATTCCCTTTACCCTCAACCAGCAAGTCAGCTGGCCATGGTTCTTTGCCTGGTAGGGTGACTAAGACTTCATTCCTGAAATTTCTGAGCCATTGGTAGTCCTTCCTGGATTAGGTTGTTGCAGTTTTCCATTGACTTTAATCACAGGGCATTGTATTATTAAGAGATGCCCAAGAGGATCTCCTGTATTTCAGGCAAATTCCTCTTTACCTCCATTGGGTAGTTGCAGTCCTATTTCCCCTTGATAGTCAGGATCAATCACCCCATCCATCACAGTAATTCCTTTCTTTGTCTGTTGATTCAGAAGCATGAGAAGTCCAAAGTAACCTCTGGTTTAATGGAATCATTGTTTTGTCTCCTGGTGGAAGCACTCCTTTTGGAATTAAAACCTGTAGACCAGCAAAGTTTAAGATTTCAGGGACAGGAAGCAAAAATTCTTCTAATGGATCACTAGAGGTAGTAGTGAGTGGTCCTCCTTTTTCTAACCCTTGATTCCTGGACCCCTGAATTCTAGATAAGGAAGAAACACTTCTATAGAGTGGATGCTGATTTAGAGCATACACAGCCTCATGGAGAACACTGCCCCAGCCCTGCAAGGTGTTGCCACCTAGCTGGCAATGTAATTGAGTCTTCTGTCAATCCATTGAAGCAGGATTCTATCAATCCAGCTGCTTCAGGATGATGGAGAGCATGGTAAAATCAGTGAATTCTATAAGCATGTGCCTAGTCCTATATTTAATTTTCTGTGAAGTGGGTTCCTTGATCAAAGCAATGCTGTGTAGAATACCATTATGGTGAATAAGGCATTCTGTAAGTCTATGGGTGATAGTTTTGCCAGAAGCATTGCATGCAGGAAAGGCAAACCTATATCCAGAGTATTTGACTATTACAGTTAGAACAAATCACTGCCCCTTCTATAATAGAAGTAGTCCAATGTAATCATCCTGCCACCAGGTAGCCTGCTGATCACCTCAGGGAATGGTGCCATATTAGGGACTGAGTGTGGGTCTCTGCTACTGTGAGATTGGACACCCAGTAGTGGCTGTAGTCAGGTTGACCTTAGTAAGTGGAAGTCCATGTTACTAGTCCATGCATAACCTCCATCCCTACCACCATGGCCATTTTGTTCATGAGCCCATTGAGCATTATTGAAGTGGCTGGGGAGAGAGGCTGACTGGTATCTACAAATGGGCCATCTATTCCATGTGATTATTAAAACCTTCCTCTGCAGAAGTCACCCTCTGGTGAGCAGTCATATGGGACACAAATATCTTCATGGTTTTTGCCCACTCAAAAATGTCTAGCCATACACCTCTTCCCCCAACCTCTTTGTCACCAATTTTCCAATCATGCTTCTTCTAACTCCCTGACCATCCAACAAAAACATTGGCAACAGTCCATGAATCAGTATACAAATGTATCTCAGGCCAGTACTCCTTCCAAGCAAAATGAACAGCAGGTGCAGTGGTTGAAGTTCTGCCCACTGGGAGGATTTGCCCCTCACCACTGTCCTTCAGGGACCTCACATAAAGTGGCTGTAGTGCTGAAGCTGCTTACTTTTGGAGGGTACCTGCATATTGTGCAGAATCATCTGTAAATTAGGCCCAAGGTTTCTCTTCCCTAGTCAACTGATTGTAAGGAACCCTCAAGAGGTCATACCTATGGGCTGGGAAACAGAAAACAATGTGGCAGGAGTGGGGGCTATGGGCATTTGGGCTACTTCCTCATGTAACTTACATGTGCTGTCGGGACCCACTCAGGCCCTCTCTCTCATGTATCACTTCCATTTGATTATGGAATACTGCAGTGTACACCCAACTTTATGGCATGGCAAGTCAGAGAACCCAGTTCATGATAGGCAACTCAGATCTCATGCAATTTGGTGGCCCATGGTTAAGCATCTGGTCTCTAGTAAGGCCCAGTAGTAGGTGAAAAGCTGTTTCTCAAAAGGAGGATCCTTATCTGCAGAGGATAGCAAGGCTTTGCTCCAAAATCCTGTGTCTGCTTTATGATTCAGCTGATTGGATGAGAAGTCTGTCATTGTTGAAGGAAATCTTTTCAGTTGATTGCAGATGTAATCAGGCACAGATGAAATCAACTTGCTGTTAATTTAAGCCTACAAAATGTCCTCATGGTAACAACAAAGCCAGTGATTCCTTGACCAAACAACTGTACAGTATCAACTGCATAATTTGGCACATTAACATAACCATCACAGATGGTTCCTCCTTTTATTGGAGAATGGTATTAGAGACCAAGATCTGGGTGTTGGGTGTTATGGTTGCTGTGGGCATATCATTTCTTTGAGGTACTTTCAGTGGAAAATATAAAGAGATACATTGTGTGAACTAACCCTTGTATCTATACCTATCTATAAATATGCCATCTATATGTATGTTGTGTAACTATCTCTCTCTATATATTAAGCTTTACATGAGTTGTTATTCATTTCTACAACTGTAATCATTCTAACCTCCCACTTGCTTTCTGTACCTTCCACTCCAAATGTGAGCACCCAACCCCTACCGTCTGTCATTTATTTACTTAATTTTCTACATAGTCAATTGTGTGTTCTGTGAACAAAGAGTTTTACTTTTCCCTTCCCAATCTGTAAAATTTTTGTTTCCTTTTCCTGTCCAATGGCAGTACTCAGAACTCCCAGCATGATTTTGAATGGGACCGATTAGAGAAGACATCCTTACCTGTTCACAATCTTAGGGGAAAATCATCTATTTTCTCACCATTAAGTATAATGTTAACTGTAGGGTTTTTGTAGATGTACTTTATCAGGTTGAGGAGATTTCCCTCTATTCCTGGTTTGCTCATAACTTTTATCAGGAATGGATGTTGGATTTTTTCTAACACTTTTTCTGCATCAATTTATATGACCACATTTTTTTTCTTTTGATGTGTTTGAATATATTAATATATTTTCTAATGTAGAACTAGTGATGCACATGTGAAATAAATCCCAATTGGTCATGGTGTATAATTCTTTTATATATTTTTTGGATTTGATGTGCCAATATTTTTGTTTAGGATTTCACATCTTTATTCTTGAGAAATAGTGATCTGTAACATTCCATTCTTGTAATATTTTGTCTGGTTTCAATATTAGGATTGTACTGGCCTCATAGAATGAGTTAGGAAGTCTTCCCTCTGCTTCTATTTTCTGGAAGAGGTTGTAAAGAATTCATACCATTTTCTTATTATATGTTTGGAAAAACTCAACAGTGAAGCCATATGGGCCTGGTGCCATCTTTTTGGAAAGTTATTAATTATTGACTCATTTCTTGAATAGTTATAGGCTTATCCAGGTTATTTACTTTTCCTTGTGTAATTTTGGTAGTTTGTGTTTTTGAAGGAATTTGTCCATTAGTAAGTTATAAAATTTGTGGACATAATTTGTTTATATCATTCCTTTATTATCCTTTCAATATCCATAGGATCAATAGTCATAAACCCTCCTCCATTTATGATGTTGGTAATTTGTGTCCTATCTCTTTTTTGTTGTTGTTGTTGTTTAGTCTGACTAAAGATGTATCAATTTTATTGATATTTTTAAATATCCAGTTCTTGTTTTCATTGATTTTCTCTATCATATTTGTGTGGTCAATTAAAAAAAAAAAACTCTCTAGTTTTTGTTATTTGTTTTCATGTACTTGCTTTAGGCATAAATGACTCAGCTTTCTCTAGTTTTCTAAGGTGGAGGCTTTTATTGTCAATTTTGTTATTTTTCTATTTGCATTTAATGCTATAAATTTTCATCTAAGCACTGCTTTCATTGCGTCCAACAAATTTTGATGAGTTGTATTTTCATATTCATCTAATAAATCAAAAATACTTTTTAATTTCTCTTGAGACTCCTTCTTTGAACCATGTTTCATTTAGTGGTGTGTTTAATCTCCAAACATTTCAGGAATTTTCTGCTATCTTTCTGTAATTGCTTTCTACTTTAATTCCATTGTGTTCAGAGAACATAGTTTGTATGAGTTCTATTTTTTAAATTTATTGAGTTGTGTTCTATGACCCAGAATATGGTCTATCTTGCTGAATGTTCACACAAGGAAGAAAGTGTTTTCTGCTATCACTGTAGAAGTAATCTATATATGTCAATCAGATATGTTGATTGATGGTGCTGTTCAGCTCAAATATATTCTTACTGATCTTTTGCTTGCTTAATCTTATTAATTACTGAAAGAAGGATGCTGAAGTCTGTAACTGTAAGAGTGGATTTGTCTATTTCTTCTTACTGTTCAGTTTTTAACCCTGGATATTTTGACTTATTTTATAAGGTGTAAATGTTAAGATTTGTTATGTCCTCATGGAGAATTGACATTTTATCATTATATAATGCCTCTCTTTATTTTTGAAATTCTTCCTTGTTCTGAAGTCTGCTTTGTCTGAAGTTAATAGAGGTGCTCCCTATTTCTTTTGATTCTTGTTAGAGTGCTAGGTCATTCTTCATATTTTTACTTTTAATTTGCATGTCTTTATAATTTAAAGTGGGTTTCTTATAGACCACATACAGTTGGGTCTTATTTTGTTTTGTTTTCTGTTTTTAATCCACCATGATAATCTCTATTTTCTAACTGAGATATTTAAACCATTCATATTTAAAGTGATTGCTGATATATTTATATATGTTAATATATATTAATATTTACATTTGTTACTGTTTTCTACTTGTTGCACTTGTGTTTTTATTCTTCTCTTCCCTTTTTTCTACATTCCCTTTTTTAATTGAACATTACATATGACTCCATTTTTTCTCTTCTCCTAAAAGTATATCAAATACACTTTTCGAAAAATTTTGCTGGTCGCCCTAGAGTTTGCTATATAAATTTACAACTAATCTAGGTCTACTTTCAAATAACACTACAATGCTTCCAGGTAGTACAGATACCTTATAGAAGAGTTTTCCCAATACCTGCTATTGTCCCCAATAATGTTGCTCATATTCATTCCACTTATCCATACACTATAGCCAACAAATACACTGCCACTAATATAACTTAGAAGAAAAAGTCACCTTTTTTTCCAATTTTAGAGCAGTTTCATTACTCCAGAAAATAAAGACAAAAAAAGGAAAAAAGGAAACTCCAATCCTCCCATACCCCTAACCACCTCCCCTCCATTACTGATTAATAGTTTTGGTATAGTACATTTGTTACTGTTGATGAAAGAATGTTAAAATACTAATAACTGTAGTATGTAGTTTTCAATAGGTATATATTTTTTCCTATATGCCCCTCTATTATTAACTTCTAGTTATAGTGTCATACATTTGTTCTAGTTCATGAGAGGGATTCCTAGTAATTGTACAGTTAATCATGCACATCATCTACCACAAGATTCACTGTTTTATACATTCCCATATTTTAACCTCCAACTTTCCTTCTGGTGACATACGTGACTCTGAGCTTACTCTTTCCACCACGTTCACACACCATTCAGCACTGTCAGTTATTCTCACTACATGCTATCATCACCTCTGTCCATTTCCAAATGTTTAAGTTCACCCTAGTTGAACATTCTGCTCATAATAAGCAACCACTCCCCATTCTTTAGCCTTGTTCTATATCCTGGTAACTTATATTTCATGTCTATGAATTTACATACTATAACTAGTTCATATCAGTGAAACAGTTTTGTTCAAACACCATACATTACATCCTAAGTAAACAAATGTTGGTTCCTTGTACAGTCATGTATTTATGTATTCAGCACCATTGCCACTATCTATATAAGGACATCTCCATTTCTTCCACAAAGAAGGAGGGAGAGTGAAAACAGGTAGAGAGATGAAAAAAAAGAAAAAAGAAAGAGAGAAAAAAATGACAGCTAGAAAGCAACAAAAGGAAAGATAGCATTAAACTAAAGTAGAATAGTCAGACGACATCACCAATGCCAAGAGTCCCGTACCTTTCTCCTATATCCCCTCCATATGCATTTAGCTTTGGTATATTGTCTTTGTTATATTAAAGGAAGCAAAATACAATATTTCTGTTAATTATAGTCTCTAGTTTGCATTGATTGTATTTTCCTTACAATCCCATTCTATTCTTAACACCTTGCAATATTGACATTCATTCGTTCTACCTCGTGTGAAAACATATTTGTACCTTTTATCACAATCGCTGAGCACCCTAGGTTTCACTGAGTTATACAGTCTCAGTCTTTATCTTTTCTATTCTGTTCTGGTGTCCCAAATGCTCCTAACCTTCCTCTTTCAACCATACTGACAGTAATATTTGTTCAATGTACTTACATTGCTGTGCTACTATCTCCCAAAATTGTTTTCCAAACCTCTCACTTCTGTCTTTTCTTTTATGTCTGCATTGCTTCCTTTAGTGTTTCCTCTAGAGCAGGATTCTTGTTCACAACCTCTGTGATTGTCTGTTTGTCAGAATATTTTACACTCTCCTTCATATTTGAAAGACAGTTTTGCCAGATATAGGATTCTTGGTTGGTTTTTTCTCTTTCAGTATCTTAGATATATCACCTCACTTCCTTCTTGCCTCCATGGTTTCTACTGAGAAATCTGCACATAAGTTTATTGAGCTTCTTTTGTATATGATAGATTACTTTTCTCTTGCTGCTTTTGGGATTCTCTATCTTTGATGCTTGATAATCTGATTATTAAGTGTCTTGGCAAAGGCCTATTCAGATCTATTCTGTTTGGGGTACACTGCACTTCTTGGATCCTTAATTTTATGTCTTTCATAAGAGATGTGAAATTTTTGTTGATTATTTCCTCTATTATTGCTTCTGCCCCTTTTCCTTCTCTTCTCCTTCTGGGACACCAATGATACGTACATTCCTGCAGTTCATTTTACCCTTACGTTCCCAGAGATGTTGTTCATATTTTTCCATTCTTTTTCTATGTGTTCTTTTGTGTGTAGGCTTTCAGGTGCATTGTTCTCCAGTTCTGGAGTGTCTTCTTCTGCCTCTTGAGATGTGCTACCGTATGTTTCCATTGTGTCTTTCATGTCTTGTGTTGTGCCTCTCATTTCCATAGATTCTGCCAGTTGTTTTTTCAAACTTTTGATTTCTTCCTTATGTATGCCTAGTGTTTTCATTCTACACTTCATCTCTTTTACCATATCTTCCTTAAACTTTTTGAATTGATTTAGTATTAGTTGTTTAAATTCCTGTATCTCAGTTCAAGTGTAAGTTCATTCCTTTGACTGGGCCATAACTTCATTTTTCTTAGTGTAGGTTGTAGTTTTCTATTGCCTAGGCATCTGATTTCCTTGGTTACCCCAATCAGGTTTTCCCAGACCAGAATGGGCTCAGGTCTCAGCAAGAGGCAACAGTGTCACATCTCCCTGAGGGTTTATCTTAGAAGATTAGTACACCCTGTGAGGTCTCAAGTTTCTTTGCTTTTCTGCCCAGCCAGTGGCACCTGTCAGCCTGTAACTCCAGACTGGTGTAAGGAGGTGTGGCCTGTGGCTGTTTTCCCCTAGGCTCTGGGGTCTGGTTCTGAATGGAAGGTGGGTAGTAAAGCTGGGCCCCACCTTCTTTCTCTTAGGGAAAATACACCCCCCTAGGGTGAGGTCATTTACATTTGAATAGACTGTCTGTCTGTGCTATCTCCACCCTTGTCTGGTCAGAGTGCTTGGAACTAAAAATGGCTGAGGCTTTCTCCATTGAGCTGGAAAAGGGACAGAAAGCCCCCTTCAGGGCCAGTCTGTGTCCACCCTCTGGCACTCCAAGGTCAGTCATCACCAAAAGCCTCTGTCTGCTTGTTGGGTTTTTGTATCAAGCAGTCCATGCTTGTTAATTAGAAACCCAGTTGGAGCTCAGCTGAGTTATATTCGCTTGCTCAGAGACAGCTGCTCTCTACCTCCACAAGGCTTTGCAGCTTGGGCCATGGGCTCCTGGCTTGTATCCACAGTTTTTACTTACAGATTTTATGCTGCAATCTTGGGCATTACTCTCAATTCAGGTTGGTGTGTGAGTAGACAGTTATGTTTGTCCCCCCACAGTTATTCCAGATTATTTGCTAGCTGTTCCTCATTGTTTATTAGTTGTTCCAGGGGGACAACTAGCTTCTACTCCTCTCTGCTGCCATTTCTTCTGTCTGCAATTTATTCTTAAATGGTTCAGGATAGAAAGTATTGTTGGTTGAATTGTGCCTTAGTTTTCTAGTGCTGCTAAATACCACACAATGGAGTGGCTTAAACAACAGGATTATTGTCTTGTGGTTTGTGAGGCCACAAGTCCCCAGTGGGATATGAGCAGGGCTTGATGTGGTGTAAGGCAATCCTCCATCACACACTGATCTCTCTCTCTCCTTGTGTCTGTACCTCTGGTTTCTGCTGGTTCTGCTTCTACTTCTGTGTCCTATTCCATTTGCTTATAAGGCCTGCAGCCATATTGGATTAAGATTAGTCCTCTTTCAACTTGGCCACACCTTAGTTGGTAACATCTTCCAAGTCCTATTTACAGATAGGTTCACACCCACAGTACCAGGGGTTAGGAGAAGAACATGCCTTTTGTTGGGGACATGATTCAATCCCCCAATAAGTTGTATCCCCTCAAAAGATATTTGAAGCCCTAACCCCTGGTACCTATGAATGTAACCTTATCTGGAAATATGGCCTTTGCAGTTGTAATCACGTTAACATGAAGTCACACTGGATGAGGGTGGGCCATGATCCAAAACTAGTGGTCCTTATCAGAAGAGAAGACATAGTTACAGGTGCCAAGGAGAGGCCATATGAAGATAGAGGCAGACTAGATTTGTGCAGCTACATGCCATGGGATATCAAAGATAGTCAGGCACCACTAAAAGCTAGGAAGAAGAAAAAAAAATTCCTCATCTAGAGCTTTCAGAGAGAGCACATCCCAGTCAACACCTTGATTTCATGCTTCTAGCCTCCAGAACTATGAGAATAAATTTCTGATTTTTCTGAGTTGCCAAGTTTGTGGTACTTTATTACAGCAGCCCTAGGAAGCTAATATAAAATATGGGAAAGCAAAGTATTAATCATTGGAGAATCTGAGTAAAAGTGTATGGGAGTTCTTTGTACTATTCTTGCAACTTTCTGTAATTCTGAAAAAATTTCTAAAAAAAAAAAAAAGCTAAGAATATGCTGTAGAACTAATGTTCTCTTTCTTGAATTCAGAAATAAGTGACCTTAGAAATAATTACAGATGGCATAAAGGTGCCAGAATTTATAATTCTTCATTTTATGCCTATTTTTTCTCTTTGATAACAATACTGCTCACTTATGCATTTATAATCACTTAACCTGTAAAACAGAAGGTCATTTTATACAGCTCCAAATCTATTTTTTTAAGAAAAAATATCTTCTGAATTTCTCTACTAAATTTTTGGACAATGACATTATTGCTATTCATTTACAAAGAAAACCATTAATTTTATTCTGTTCAATGAACTATATTAAGAGGTTGATTTTGGCAAGAACACAATTTTTTTGTAATAAACAATGGAATCTTTCAATTTTTCATTTGGATAATCTTTGTGGTTGGCAAAGACTTAAACACTAGTGCTTAGACCCAGTTCCTTCCTTGGCCTCTCTTAAAGTCTCTCTTTCTTTCTGGCAACACACCTCCAGTTATACAGCTCCCTATTGAGTTTATTTTGTGACATATTTTCCCCATGAGTGGCTTTGTAATTAAGAGAGCATATTCTAAGTTACTAAGGAACACAAAAGGTGAAACTTACAAGTATTTTGGGCCAGGTGGAAAATACAATAAATAGATTTTTATTCTTGGATTCGATGACCTAAAATGTTTGATGTTTTAGTACAATGGGTTTGAGCATTTTAAGGATAGAGCCAACTGCCTGAAGTAGCTCAAACTGAAAATTCATGGTTTGCTGACTCCCTAAATTATCTGGCATGCAGCGCTCCTGATCTCAGCTATTATACACATTGGAAAGAAACAGGCTTTAGAAAGGCAACAGGGATAGTAAGTTAATTTCAAACAATCTGCAAATGCAATAGAAGCTGCCTTGAAAATCAGAATCCTCGGGGTATTATTGATATGTTGGCAAACCGCAAGCATTTCTGAGCTACAATGAAATTTTAAATACATAAGTAACAGCATGCTAGAAAAGGCCTTTATTTAAAGGATTTGCATTATACCATGAGTAAGTAAAACTGATATGCCTGAATGACATTGTGCTGTATTACATTTGATTCCATCTACTATTTGGGAGTATTGTGCTCTCTTTTCAAAGTAGTAAAACAGTGCTTCCCATGACAAAAATGCATTTATGTTTAGAAAACAATTATTCAGAAGATTGCATTGAAATTCTAGCTGGCTAAGTAAACCAGGAAATTACATTAATGCAAAAAGTGAGAAATTTGGAAGCAAGGAATACTGGGTTTGCTACTTATCAGCTAGGTAACCATACATTAACTAAGTTACTTAATTCTACTATTTGTCATGCATATTAAATTAAAATTTTATATACACACAGACAGACACAATTTTTAGATGAACTTACTTTATAAATTGGAAATATTAATCCAACATCAATCAATATTAATGAACAAAAGATAGTACTGATTCCTTGGTTTCCTGCTGTTTTATCTTTTCCAGGAAAAATAAAATGATTTAGGAATTTTTCAGGTTTTGCTTTGTAGTGGAAACAAGCGGGGAAAAGATCATTTGGCTTTTACTTCTCCCTTGGGTCCTAAAGATTCTTGATTAGGCTCTATGAGACTCCAGAGCTTTCATTTACTCCATTGTAGTACTCTTGAATAGGGTGAAATAATAGCAACACTAATTAGCTGGCAGCAGCACTGGCTGCCAATACAGAAATGCTCTGCCTGAAGGTTGGAGTTTTCATTGTCATGGTTTGGGAATACTTTATTTATGAAGGTGGACAGGAGTATAGGAGAAAATTCCAATATATTAATATCAAAGAAAGTTGAAAGAAAAGCAAACCTTGTGGCTACAGAGAATATTTGAAAACAAAACAAAGAAAACAACACTTTTTACTTGGCTGTAATGGGCAAACTACTCTTGGGCAACCTTCCCAACTCTTAAACGGCATTAAACAAATTATATAGAAAATGCTTCATATAAATAATTCCTTAAAAGCAGCAAGATAGCTGCAAAGTCATTCCTATATATGGAAGCACATTTTTCCTCCTTCTGTATATTGAATTTATTTCATATAACCTGGGTGGCAGAGGTTGCTCACTCAAATGCTGACTGGAACAGATAAGCTAAAATAAGTGAAGAGGGCTGGGTCAGTCTGTGACAATGTGTAAAGGCCATGTCCTATTTCATGGAGACAGCAGGTACTAGGTAGCAGATAGTCGTTTTAATGTAGAAATGGTGGCCAGTTTAGGAAAATCTTTCAAATTTCAAGCCAACTGAAAATATTCGTTTTCTGAGAATTTCTAATGCTCAGATGTCAGCAACTAAGTAAAAGAAAACTGTTTACAACACCAGCAGTAGCAGCAGCAGCAGTAAAACCAAAAATTTTAATAAAGATACTATTTGTAATAGCAAAAAAACGTAAAATTTCTAGGAATAAATTTGAAAAAAATGCTGAAGATTTGTACATTGAAAATTATAGAGCTTTTCTAAACAACGCATATACTTAAATATATGGAGTTACATGCTATATAAATGGATAAAAAATTCCTAATGTCCTAAATTGTCATTTCTCCCAAATTCACAAATAGGTTTATAAGAATTCTAATTTAAATTCCAACAGTTTGCAGTCTTACATGTCTTTGCCTGTGTATATGTGTTTGTTTGAAATTTGACAAGTTATTTCTTAAATTTATATATAGAAAGCCAGAGTCGAGAATGTAAAGATGCTTCCAGATTGAATAAAAAGAATCACTTTAAAACTACCAGTAATTAAGACAATACAGTATCTGCACAAAAATAAGCAAACATTATAGAATATAAGGTCCAGAGACATATCTAGAATTTTGATATATGACAACAATGGCAGGAACAGAGACTTTTAAAAATGCATCTGTAAAAATAATTATCCATTTTGAAAAAGTGAAAATGGGATTCTTGTCCCACAATATTTTTATTATATATGATACATATATATACAGTATATATTTTTTCCCAGAAAACAAATTTTATTATATATGATACATATATATATATATATATATATATATATATATATATATATATACATACAGTATATATTTTTTTCCCATAACATTGTGGGAAGCCTGAAATAGCAACCAGTCTACCATCTGCTTATCATCCATAGGATGATGCTACAGGCAGTAGGGTAATTGAGTAACTTTAGGAATGTCTTGGGACCATGGCACTGGAATTGCTTGCCAATTTTCTCAAAAAGTATCAACATTGATTCCATCATGCTTATCTCTCTGCTTAACTCAGCCTCTGACATAAATACAAATCCTCCCAAGCTCTTACTCAATACACTTCGCTACATCCCCTGGTCTGATCCAATCCCCCCAAAATTCCCCTCCATAAAAATTCTTTGGGGGTATTCACATTAACTCTTGCTCTAGATGCTTAACATTTTCTTTTAACGTTTTCTTCACTTAAAGCATTTGCTGAAATCTGGCAGCACATCACTGCTCTGGTATCCTCTTAAGTAAAAGCTACACTTTCTCCTACATCTCTTATACCTTGGCTTTAAGAGGTGTGTTATAGCCTACATGTTGTCATATCCAGGCATGTAATGTACTGTGGTAGCTATGAGTTTGTCTGCTCTTGTCTTCCCACTTTTGATACATCATCCATTTTCATTTTGAGGAAATGTTTATCCACCAACTCCTGTTATTGAGAAGGAAATCCCTTGTATTTTAATAAAATTTTATGTAATTTTTTCAGATAAAAATAACTGCTTACAATCTTCACATCATTGTAAATATAGGCATTGTATCTTTTTCAAAGTTGTTAACCTAAAATATTTTATTAAGAGGGCAGCTAAATATTAATTTTATTATTTGACTCAACTTTTTAAGTTGATTAATTAATCATTATGTTGATTTAACTAATCAACATTAATGCTTTGAAATTGTCTAAATCTTCCTAGAAAAGGATAATTCAAAGGAATGTTTCAATGATTATATAAATTAGAAAAATTAGGGTGTTTATAACATTGCTTTATATTATTCATTTTCAGTTTCGCAAATCATAATTTCTTCAATATTTATACTAAGAAATAGCCTCACAGGTAGAATATTTCCAAGTAATTTAGTCTAATTTTATTATTAATAAAAATATTTATAGCAATGATGATAGCTTTAGTCTTCATGATTATATGCCAGTATAATATAAATGGCAGGAAGACCTATGTATAGATATTTCACTCAGAGAAAACCAAGGGCCCAGAAGGGGAGGCCAAGAGTCATGGGAAATTATTCCAAGATCTTTAAATATAACTGAGGAACTCTCAGCATTGCCCTGGCTTGATTTCAAAACTGTTATGGATCAATAACTCCTTTTTGCTTTCCATTTTCCCCTATTTGAACAGGAGTGTCTAAAGTCATGACCCTGTAACTGTCCCCATCATTCTTTGTGAGTGAAATGAGGGAAGGTAGTTTTTCTCTTTTGTTTCAAACATTCACAGATGATGAGTGTTATGGATTGAATTATATTTCCCCAAAAGATACACTTTACCCTAAACCCTCATCTCATGAATGCAGTCCTATTTGAAAATAGGATCTTTGAAGATGTTATTAGTTAAGATAAGGCCAAATGGATTATGGCAGGCCCTATTCCAATACGACTGGTGTCTCTTTATGGGAAAGGACATTTGGACACAGACAGACAGAAAGAAGACAGCCATATGACAAAACAGAGGTTGAGTTATGCCACAAGCCACTGCCAGAATCCTACTCCAAACTTCAGAGGAAGCATGGCCCTGCCAAAACCTTGATTTGGACTTCTAGGCTCCAGAAGTGTGAGACAATACATTTCTGTTGTTGTAAACCACCCACTTTGTGGTGTCTTGATGCAGCAGCTACAGGAAATTAGAGAAAGAGAAGAATTTTGCCCCAGCTGATGTGTTTAACAGATGATATGCAGAAGCTTCATCTGAATGTGGAACTAATATGAATGATGAAATGTTTGAACTATAAAATTTGGACTTTATAATTGGTGAAAAATCCTGGTAACTTTGGAAGGAGGAATTTATATATTTTTTGTGGAAGGAATGAGAGTAATTGAAAACAGAAGGTGGACCATGCTAGACAGACTGTAAGGTAGTCCCCATGATTCCTGCTTTCGGTGTTCACTTCCCTGTATAATATCCTCCCCTTGAGTTTGAGCACAAACTGTGAACTACTTTTAACTGATAAAGTGTCCCAACTATTATGGTATATCACTCCCATCATTACAGTACATTTTATGGTAAAGGTTTTGAGATGCCAATCCCGATTATGTTATTTTAGAGAACTCCATCTTGCTAGCAGACTCACTCTCAAGACTTGCTCTCCTAACTGGGCTTGAAGAAGCAAACATCAATGAATCCTGCAGCCTTAAGGAAATGAATTCTTCCAAAAATCTCAGAGGACTTGAAAGAGAACTCTACCCTGGTCAAGCCTCTAGACAAGAACCAAGTCCTGCCTGAAACCTTGATTGAAGCCATGTGGAGGACCCAGCTATGCCATTCCTGGGCTCCTGGCCTGGAGAAAACACTGAGATGGTGAATTCGTGTTGCTTTAAGCCACTATATTTGTGATAATTTGTTATGCATCAAAAAACATTAATGTGATATCTATAATGGTGCTATACTGAAAATCACTCCCCATCCTTTCTTCCTTGCCTCTGATGGTCATACATTTCCCAAGGCTAACCACATTTAAGAGGCATGATTTTGTTTCTGATATATTTCCTATGTTTCCTTAGAGAGAAAAAAAATTGCTGTTCTGATTGATTTCTGGCCATGGGTTTGTACTTAATATAAAGAATCTCTAGGAAGTTATTGAAGCAATCAACACATGCAAAATGGTGGCTAAAACATATTAGATTAACAGCTCTGCTACTCCAAGGATGCTATCAGAGAAAACAGCTGTAAACATGGCATAAATTCGATTGAAGTTAAGCACAGCAATCAAGTTCAGGCTATTGATCTTGTCCCTGTGAATGCCTGGCTGGGCAGAACAAAGGTTGTTGAAAATTCCTTACATGTAAACACTCCTGAATGATTCCCAAACCTGTTTTCCTGCCCAATTTTATAATATAGAGCTTAGGAAATAATTCCTAGTTATCCAGGCAAAGGCTTAATGTTTAAAAAAAAAACAACAGTGCTTTAATGCCAATAAATGCATGGCTTATAGAATGTATATGGTGTGCACGTTCATTGAGAAAATGCATAGATTACAACAGAAATAGGATTAAAAGAAAGGAATGCATAAGCAATGGTTTTGCTAAATAAAAGTGTGTGTATACTTGTTTAAGCACTTTGAGGCAGGGACAAGATTTTAAAAAAAATATATGTTTTGCTGGTTACTTATGGTAAAAATAAATTTGGTAGTATCATCAATGAAATAATATGGTAAGAAAAAATACCTCCATGTATATACTAAATTCTTCCAGAAAATGGACAAATGCTGCTGTAAATAAAGGAACAATATATAAAGTTAGATATATAACAGAACTTACTCTCCAAATGTGGCCTTCAGCAATTTATGGGCTACTGAAAAAAAAACATATGACAGCATGAATCCAGCAAGCAGCAGATAATAGACTATCTTGAAAGAGGATCCTTTTATTCCACACACAGTAGTAGGTGATAAATGTCTCTAATGTCAGTGCTTACTATTTTCTCCTCTTTTTTCTGCCACAGTATATCTCACATCAAAGACTAATAGCCCCCCAGGAGAAGATATCTGGACACAACCCTTTCCTATTGGTGATGGCTGCAGTTATCAAACATCTGTCAGTAACTTGCAATAGGGACAAAGGTGATAATTTGTCATTTGTCTACCAACACACTTAGTATTTTCAGCTAAAAAACAGGATAATGTAACATAATGTAATTTATTTCTATAAATGGAACATGTTTATGATGCAAGTCTCAAAAAACCTGTATGCTCTTCTTGATTTTAGGGTCTGTTTTCTGGGGATCCCAACTTGAGGCAGTTGATGACAGGTGTAGTTCAAGAAAGTAAATTCTGGGATGGAATTTTGGGGCTGAATCACCTGTCTCCTCGTTGGCAGTGGGGAACCTTGTCATCGATGGTAGATAGAGCACAGATAGCTCCTGGCACAAAGTAGCAATAGAATTGTTAAAACTTCAATCACTGATAAACTGGGAGAGTATGTAGGTGCAGAAGCTGGTACAATGTATCAAAATTTTGACAAGTATATAAGAATACTAAATAAAGGGACAATGGAATTAGAATTCTTTTTTAAGCTAGATTGATGTTTTGGAAAAAGAATAAAGGTCAGAGAACAATTAATTTGCAATTAAAAAAGCCTGCTATGTAGCAAGTAAAGAGACTCTCATCTACTTCAGCTGGGGGTTAAAAATGCTGAGGTCAAGACTTAGGATTTAATTTTAAGAGGGCCTGAGCTCCAAAGTAGACTTGCTTCCAAACCAAGTCAGGTTTTCCAGGCCAATTTTAGGGCCCTTGTTACACAGACAAAAACACTCCGATCAGGTAGGACATTTGAGGCACTTAAAGATCACCTCTTAGTAGTTAAGGGGAAAGGCCAGACTTTTCTGAAAAGGTTAATTCTTCACTGCACAGTATCTTAGAAACCAAACTGACCTATGGTCTCCCTCACAGAGTGGGGCCATATTGAGGCCAGGTAATATATGGGGTTCAAACTCATGTCCCTCACAGCAGTTCCCACTGGGACACTTATGGTCATTTACCTGTTCCCAAAATGTACCTGATAGTCGAAACAACCCTCATTTTGGTTCCTTGATGTGTGGGGGTGATATCTATCATCCTGGGAAAGCTACGTGGAAGCATCTAAAACTTTCATTTCCCAGCCAAAAAAAGTATATTATAAACAGGAATACTCTTGGAGGAGGAATGGCAAAAATTATTGCCACTCTTAAAGACCTAAAAGCAGCAATGTGTTCTCAAATATATCTCTACACATTTCACCAGGAATGGTCCCTGCAAAGATTAGTCATATCCAAGGGGATGAAAGCCTCTTCCTTCAAAGCTTGTGAGATAAGTTGTTAGTATCTGGGAGTTTCAGATTTTATATTATAAATGAATATCTTCTCTTCATTATCTAGTCATCTCTTTCCAAATATTCAGATGAATTAGATCAAAAACAAATTCTGGTTTTCATTATTGACTGCTTGGTGATAGTGTTTCACAGTGGCAGAGAAATTGGAATTCTGTATACATTGTACTTACCGTCTACTAGATTTTTGGAAAAAAGAGAATTGAACACAGATCTCAAATTTTAGTATTGTGAATTTTTATTACATAATGTATAAAATAACCTTAACCTCAACAATATTTCTTTGAAGGATAGAAATATCTTCAAACTGGCTGTGTCAGGTAAAGTACCCTAGTTTACACTCTGGTTTGATACTTGAGGCTCTTTAGTTTTGATGAGATAATTCAGATATATGCATACATTTTCAAATTGATCCATTAAAACACTGCCTCCCCACCCTATTCCAGTCTCTGGTAGAAATTTAACTAATGCACAATAGTGGAAGAGATGCTTGAAATCCCTTTTTTTTAAGACTGTGAAAAGCAATCTTATATTTCATGTGATTTATTTCCATTTTAATCCATAATACTTACATGGCAAAGAAGAATGAAATAACTTATGTGCACTTGTATATCATTTCATTTCAGATAGCTCAAATGGGTTTAAACACCTGATATTTATTAAATATTTCCCTGGAATCTAATACTAAATAATCATGAATATGTATTAAAGATATTTCATACATATTTTCTACTCTCCATGCTTCATTTTCAGTTTTACACTGATCACAAAATTTCTGACACTTTGAACTTCTGATTGATGGCTAGATCCAAAATTTAAAGGCACAATTTCTTTGTTTGAAGAATATGTAGATCAATAAAAAAGAAGGGAAAGAAATGCAAAAAATAACAACCAAATAGCTTTTCTTATCCCTACTGCCTGTTTATTACAACCACATTTCTTTGCTCATCTTTACAAACACTGATTCCTCTTTTATTCTTTTTAAAGCATTCTGATAAGATTAGTGCCTACATATCCAGAAATGTGGGCTTTGTCTAGATCTCCAATGACCACCACTTTCATAAAATCAATGAATAATTTATATAATTAATTTTCCCATCAACAGTATTTGACAGAGTTGATAACTCATTTCTCTTGTTAATACTTTCTTTACTTGGATTCCATGAAAACACATTCTTCTGGTATTTTTTTGAATTTTTAGTGTTGGAATGCCCCAAACTCAGTTCCTGGATTACTTCTCTTCTTTCATCTACACTCCCTTGATGATTATACCCAGTTTCATGGTTTTAATAGCACCTAGACTTTTAAACCCTAAAATTTGTATTTCCATCCCTGACATTTTCATAAAATCCAGACTTGCATTTTCAACTCAAATAGAGGCCAATTGACAACTTCCCTAGGGGTTTTATGGACACCTCAAATTTAATATGCAGACAGCTAAAACCTTGACTTCTGTTCCAGTTTGCTAACACTGCTGTAATGCAAAATACAAGAAATGGATAGGCTTTTATAAAAGGGATTTATTAAGTTACAAAGTTATAGTCTTAAGGCCATAAAAGTATCCAACTAAGGCATCAACAAGGGGAAACCTTCACCAAAGAATGGCCAATGGCATCTAGGACAACTCTGTTAGCTGGGAAGGCACATGGCTGGCTTCTGCTGATCCTTTACTCCTGGGTTGTATTGCTTTCAGCTTCTGATTCCTGTGGCTTTCTTTCTAAGCATGTGTGAGTCCTCACTTAGCTTCTCCAGGGCAAACTCTGGGCTTCATCTCTCAGCTTAGCATCTCCAAACATCCTTCTGTCCACATCTCCAAGCATTTCTCAGCATCTCTGCTGAAGTCTTTCTTAGCTGTTCTGAGCTCCTTCTGTCTGTGAGCTTTCTTATAGGATTCCAGTGATTTAAGTAAGACTTACCCTGAATGGGCAGGGCCACACCTCCATGAAAATAATCTAATCAAAAGTATCACCCACAGTTGTGTGAGTCACATCTCCATGGAAACACTCAAAAAGTTTCCACCCTAAAAAAAAAAAAATAATAATAAATCTGTCCCCACAAGATTGCATTAAAGAACACAGCTTTTTGGGGGACATAATATCTCCAAACTGGCACAACTTCCCAACCTGCTCTGCTCAATCTCCCCATCTCAGTTAGTGGTAACTGCATTCTTACACTTTCTCTGGGCAAAAACCTTGAAATCATCCTTGATTCTTTTCTTTCCACTGCAGTACACTGGCAGTCCAATATCAAATTCTGTTGACTTAATTTTTAAAATATATCCAGAATCCAAACATTCATACCATGTTCATAGCTACCACCTAACCCAAGCCAAGGTCTCTCTCCTAGATTGTTGTAAGAGTCTGGGAAATAGTCTCCCTTCATTTTCCTTGCATTCTTACCACCTGTACTCAACACAGCAGCCAGAGGGATGCTATTAATAGCTGTCATATCATATCACTTCTTTGCTCAGGATTGTTCAAGCATTCTCTTTCCTGACTGAAAATGAAACCAAAGACTTTATCATTGCCCCCAACACCCTACACATTGTGCTCCCATTTATCTCTCTAACCTTATCTTCTGCGACTCTCTCCTTCCCTCGCTTGGTCCTCCTCTAACTGCAACATGAAGCTGCTCCCTCTGCCCATCTTCAGGTTTCCTCCTTGCCTGTGAGTACCAGCCATCCCTTTACCTTGCTTTATTTTTCTTCATAGCAATTATGGCCTTCTAACATACTGTTATTTTATTTATGTATTTTGCTTTTTGTCTGACTCTATCCCCTACAATATAAGCCCTAGGAGGGCAGGGAATTTTGTTTGTTTTGTTCATGGCTCTATTTTAAGCTCTCAGAATAAGCCTGAGACATCGAAAGTGCTCAATACAATTGGAAACTAGTAAGGGAGGAAAGAAGAAAGAGTGAAAAAGGGAAGAATTACAATAAGGAAAGAAGGAAGGGAGGGCAGGAGGGAGAGAGGGAGAGGGGCAAAGCTTTCTATTGCTAACTTTTATTAAAAATTTCAACAGCGTGTTCTCTTTATGAAATAGGTACTATTATGGAATGTACAGTGTTTAGAATTAAAAAGATATGGGCAAATTATTTGTCTCAGGTCAATTTGTCATGGTGTTAGAATCAGAAGAACAGAACAAATAAACAGGCTGATTTCAAACTATCCAGTATTTTAGTCTATATTTCAGTCTGACCTAAATAATTAGCAGACTAGAAGAGGTCCAACCCAAATCCATTGTAAGTATGTAGCTCATGCTACATTACGAAGCATTCTTCCCATCTAAAGAGTAGTGTTTCACGGCAGAACTATCTAAGTTGGTACCAAAGGGTACAGGATTAAGTCAAATTGGCTGAAATAAAGAGATGATGAAAACACCACGGAATAAGTGGGCTTAACTATCAAAGATCATGATTCTGTGGGGAACCTATAAATTGTTCTATCCAGGAAAGTTTTCCAGCTAAAGAGGAATAAGTAAATCATAGTTCTATAATGAGTGAATAAATTCACTAGTTAGGTTTTAAAATGTGTGAGGCAACTGGGAGAGTATTGACCTGATACTTCATTTCACACAGCTTTAAGACCTGAATGCATGCTTGCTTGAAGTAAAGGGGGACTGGAGTGATGAAGGAGAAACTGGATGGGCCTTGGAGAAAAGTGGGAATAGAATGCTGTTTATTAGATATTATCCATATCAATCCAGCTCTATCTGAAGAAAAAGTGTATGATACTCAATACATACTATATAACCTATTCAAAAATTTTAAAACTTGAAAAGAGCAAACAGGAATACTGTTAAATCCATCAATATACTCTTCATAGAAGCTGTAAGGAGTTAATCTGATTTTTATATGTACTTCGTATTCTAAGGAATGATCCTAAAAAAATGCCAGCTTTTAAAATAACTATAAAGTAATACATGAACATTTTAACTTCAAACCATCAAAACTGATATTTTAAAATTTATTATGAAATATTTCTAATAGAAAATTATATTACAGATACCTATCTAGCCACAACTAATTACTAAACAAATGTTAATATTCAACCATATTTTCTCCATATTTCTCAGTTTTTAAAGAGTGACATAAAGCTTGTCAGACAGAGTTAAACCCACTCCTTGCTCCCTTCCTTTTCAGAGATAACCTACACACTGAAATTGATACATATTGTCATGAGTACATTGTCATACTTTTATTGCCTGTGTATGTACCTATAAATAATATTTCATGCATGTATTATACCAAATTTATGTGTAAATGAAACCATACTCTCCATTTGTTTTTAATGCAATTTAATTGAGATACATTCACATACCACAAAATTATCTAAAGTGTACAATCAATGGTTCACAGTATAATCATATAATTGTGCATTCATCACCACAATCAATTTTTGAACATTTTCATTACTCCATAAACATAATAAAAAATAAAAAGAAAAAGAACACCCGAAACATCCCATACCTTATCCCTGCCCCCATTATTTATGTATTTATTTGTCTTTGTTTTCTTACTCATCTGTCCATACATTGGATAAAGGGAGTGTCAGTCACAAGGTTTTCCCAATTACATAGTCATTCCTTAAGAACTATATAGCTATACAACCATCTTCAAGAATCAAAACTACTGGCTTAAAGTTCAACAGTTGCAGTTATTACCTTCTAGCTATTCCAATACACTAAAAACTACAAAGGGATATATATGTAATGCATAAGCATAACCTCCAGAATGACCTCTTGAACCTATATGAAATCTCTCAGCCACTGAAGCCCTACATTGTTTCATTCCTCTTTCACCTTTTGGTCCAAAAAGGCTTTTCCAATCCCATGATGCCAGGGCAAGGCCCATCCCCAGGAGTCATGTCCCACATTGCCAGGGAGACTTAGATCCTTGGGAATCATGTGGCATGTACAGGACAGGGCAGAGAATTTACAAGCAGTGTTGGCTTAGAGAGATAGGCTGTATCTGAGCAACAAAAATGGTTCTCTTTGGATGACTCTTAGGCATAATTATAAGTAGGCTTAGATTCTCCTTTGGAAGAATAGGTTTCCTAAGGGTAAGCACCAAGATTGAGGGCCTGGCATATTAAATTGGTAGTCCCCAATGCTTGCAAGAATACCAGGAATTCCCAAGGTAGGGAAGTTCAATATTTACATTTTTTCCCCAGTACATCATGGGGCTTTGCAAATACTATTTTATTCTCTGCTCAAACTATTCTGGGATGAGTTGGGGCATTACCTGTATAAACCAATAAGATCTCACTCCCTTTTCAAGGTTCCATGTAATTATGGTGTTCAAATGAACAGATCATACAAGTTAAATTAGATAGTATACTACAGAAGATATAAATTTTCCACCAAATAAACATCTCTTTCTTTGGTCTTACACAGAAATTGAAGTTTAAAAACACAGTCAATATCATCCTTTACCCTTTAGTCTGATTTGCCTTAGTCCTAACCAGATCATCTTCATTCATTTCTTTAATTGAAGTCTGATCTCTTTTTCAGCTTTTTTAGCAGTTGCAGTATGGAGTAATACTGACTTTCATAGCTGCAGAACTCTACCTCTGAATTTCAAGTGTCACATAGATACCTGAAGTTCCAGGGAGTGATCAGATTGTACACAAAGAGCCCAGAATGTCAGAATTTAGAAATAACCATAAGAATTCACATAGATGTGACTGCTGTAAAAGTTTACAATCTAAGAACCTTTAAAAAAAGCCTTCCCCTGATAATTTATGCTCTTGAATTCAACTCTCAGAGTCTTCATATTATATTTAGTCCCTATTAATGAGGCATTAATTAGTTACCTTGTTTGAAGTGTTAATCTGTTCTTTTAACTGGGCCATATTTTCATTTTTCCTAGTATGACTCAAATTTTTTTGTTGGTGTCTAGACATCTAGTTCCTTGATTAGCTTATTCTAGAGGTCATTTTCATACTTTTATCCATGGTTTTCTTGTTGGTTGGCTTTGTTCTCTATCTGTTCTTTGGAGTTCAGTTCAACTTATTCTAGACCTCTAGCATATCTTCTGTTTAACTGATCAGAATTTTTCATCTCTTTTTATTCTGGTTCTTGACCTTCCTATATAGCACCCCTCGCCTTTTTTTTTTTTTTTTTTTTTTTTGAGGAGGCTCTGCCCACATATGACCATCCCCAATCAGAATTTCTCAGACCAGACAGGCCCAGGTTTGAGGAAGAGGATGTAATAAGTATCAAGTTTTGGTGAGATGGCGGAGTGGTGAGGTGTAGGTTTTAGTTACTCCTCCAGGGCAGTAGGTAGAAAGCCAGGAACTGCATAGACCAGACAATGGAGAACAATTTGACTTTGGGCATACTTCATACAGTGCTCATGAATGTGTGGAACAGCTGAGATCAGCGAAATCTTTAACTTCTCATGGCCAGGGGACCTGTGCCCCTCCCTGCAAGGCTCAGTGCCATGGGAGGAGGGGCTGTCAGTGCTGGGAATGAGGAGGGAGAACTGCAGTCGCAGCTCTTATTGAAACCACAGTCTGCTGATCCAAACTCCAAACATGGATAGACTGAGACCAGATATCAGAGAATCCAGGAAGAGTCAGCCTGGTGGAAAGGAGATAGGGCTAGCAAAAACAGCAAAAACAAACAAACAAACAAACAACAACAAAAAAATTAAAAAAAATAAAAATGGAGACTTTTTGGAGTTCTGGTGAACATAGAACAGAGAAGAACAGGGCTCAAACAGAGTCAGGCTCATATGCAAATCCAGAAGGCAAGTTTCCTTGTCTGAAGAGCCAGTTTCTCTGCTTTCTTGATTGTTTCTTAATGGCCCTAATCTCCTTCTCTCTTAGCATTTCAATAGCCCATTAGATCTACAAGGAGGGCACTTCTATTTTTTTTTTTTTTTTATCTTTTTCTAAAACAATTACTCTAAGAAGCCCATTACAGAAAGCCTCAAAGACTTGCAATTTGGGACCAGACAAGAGAAAAGTTAAGAGAGCTCTGAGACACAAGGCAGTAAGTCCAATGGCTGAGAAAATTCGCTAAACACCGCAACTTCCCAAGAAAACAGGGGGGTCCCCTTATAGCCATCTTCTCAGTGAGCTGGGAAAACTCCTGCCCAGTGCCAGTGCCACAGCCCAGAGCTGCCCCAAACAAACAACCCAGTGTGATGGGAAGTGTTTCCAACAACACACACACACACCACAATATTGGGCATGGAAAATAGCCTTTCCCACACCCTCAGCTAATTGTCCCAGAGCTGGGAAGGTGGAGCTGTATGAAAGGGGGGAAATTAACATGCCCCATTCAGCCATCCTTTCAGCAGACTGAGAACGCCCCTACAAAGCCCTATAGCCCAGAACCTCCCTTGGGGGATGGTGCTAACCTGTGACATAGCACAGTTGTCCCTCAGCAGAGGACCTAGGAGTGCACGACTTGGAAGAGGGACCACTCACAAGTCCCAGGGACCATATGCCAATACCAAGGACTTGTGGATCAGCAGCAGGGACAAATTGTGGCAAGACTGAACTGAAGGTTTAGACTACTGCAACAACTTTAAATCTCCAGGAAGACCTGGGAGATTTGATTATTAAAGCTGCTATCCCCAACCGCTCAGACACACGCCCCCTATGCAGGGCCGGCAAAACCAACTACACACGCAAGCTTGGTACACCAATTCAACCCCACAAGACTCACACCCCCACTCACCACAAAGACAAAGTGGAGGAGAACTGGCTTGAGGGGAATAGGTGGCTCGCGGATGCCACCTGCTGGTTAGTTAGAGAAAGCGTACTCCACGAAGCAGTAGAGCTGACAAATTAGAGATAAGGGTTTGAATCAGTCTACATATCCTAAAAGAATCCTATCTAGTTAAGTAAATGCCAAGATTCCAAAAATAACAGAAAATTTTGAAGCATATGGAAAAATACAGATGATATGGATAACCCAAGTCCAAACACTCAAAAGTTCAGAGGAGACACAGTATTTGGAGCAATTAATTAAAGAACTAAAGATGAACAATGAAAGCATAGCACAGGATATAAAGGACATGAAGAAGAGCATGGCACAAGATATAAAGGACATGAAGAAGACCCTAGAAGAGCATAAAGAAGAAATTGCAAGAGTAAATAAAAAATAGATGATGTTTTGGAAATTAAAGAAACTGTTGACCGAATTAAAAGGTTCTGGATACTCATAGTATAAGACCAGAGGAAGCTGAACAGTGAATCAGTGACCTGGAGGATCACAGAATTGAAAATGAAAGAACAAAAGAAAGAATGAGGAAAAAAATTAAGAAAATCAAAATGGACCTCAGGGATATGAGAGATAATACAAAACATCCAAATACAAGACTCATTGGTGTTCCAGAAGGGTAAAGGTCTAGGAAGAGTATTCAAAGAAATTGTTGGGGAAAACATTTCAAGTCTTCTAAACACAATAAATACACAAATCATAAATGCCCAGCGAACTCCATATAGAATAAATCCAAATAAACCCATTCTGAGACATATTCTGATCACACTGTCAAATATGGAAGAGAAGGAGCAAGTTCTGAAAGCAACAAGAGAAAAGCAATTCACCCATAAAAAGGAAACAGCATAAGACTAAGCAGTGACTACTCAGCAGCCCCCATGGAGGTGAGAAGGCGGTGGCATGACATATTTAAAATTCTGAGAGAGAATTTTTTATTATGCCTAAGAGCCTCCTCCTGAATGCCTCTTTGTTGCTCAAGTGTGGCCCTCTCTCTGGCAGGTGAAATCACTGCCCTCCCCCCTACATGGGATCTGACACCCAGGGGAGTGAATCTCCCTGGCAATGTGGAATATGACTCCCAGGGAGGAATCTAGACCTGGCATCGTGGGATGGAGAACATCTTCTTGACCAAAAGAGGGATGTGAAAGGAAATTAAATAAGCTTCAGTGGCAGAGAGATTCCAAAAGGAGCTGAGAGGTCACTCTGGTGGGCACTCTTATGCACAATATAGACAACCCTTTTTAGGTTCTAATGAATTGGAATAGCTAGCAGTAAATACCTGAAACTATCAAACTACAACCCAGAACCCATGAATCTTGAAGATAAAAATGTAGCTTATGAGGGGTGACAATGTGATTGGGAAAGCCATATGGACCACACTTCCCATTGTCTAGTTTATGGATGGATGATTAGAAAAATGGGGGAAGAAAAAAAAAGGTACCTAGTGTTCTTTTTTACTTTAATTGTTCTTTTTCACTTTAATTTTTATTCTTATTGTTTTTGTGTGTGTGGTAATGAAAATGTCAAAAATTAATTTTGGTGATGAATGTACAACTATATGGTACTATAAACAATTGAATGTACACTTTGTTTTGTATGACTGCATGGTATTTGAATATATCTCAACAAAATGAATTTAAAAAAAATAAATAAGTATCAAGTTTCCCTAAGGATGAGACCCTGTAGTTTGTCAGATTTTCCTGTGAGGCCTCTAGACTCTGTGCTTTTCCTATCCTGCCCAGCAGATGGCACTTGTGTGCTCACAGCTCCCCACTAGCACAAAGAGGTGTAGAGCCTTTAATTTTCAGCATATCCTGACCCTGCCAGGGGCATAGTTGAGACCAAGGGTGAGTCAGAAGCCAAGATAAAGCTGTTTTCTGTTGTTTTTCTTTTTCAAGCACCTGGGGTCTGAATTTTCTGAGGGGGGGCTTCCACTTGAGCTGGGCCCTGCCCCCCCCCCTTTTCTTTGGGAGGATATACCCTTTAGGGAATTATCTCCTTCACTTGTCTCCTTACTTCATCTATCTTTACTCCACCCTTGCTTGGGTCAGTGCTGACAACTGAAAATGCCTGAGGCTTTCTCTAATTAGCTACTTATAATAGTTTAAAAAAGAGAGAAAAAAATCCCCTTTTTCAGAGCCAGTCCCCAGCCCCACAGTTTTGCCAGTCAAGAGCCAGAGTTGGTACCTGGCTCTATTTGTCCCTTTTCTTGGGACACAGCCCTTTTCCAGAATTCTGAGCTTGGCTGATTCCAAAATCCTCCTTTTTTATTTATTTAATTTGTTATTTTTTCCATCAGCCCCACATCCTTTCTGCTGAGAAAGACCTCAGGTTTAGTTTCCCGCTTGCTCCTGGCTTATCTGTGCTCATAGCTTGTATTCAGTAGTCCAAATTTGTTAATCAATATCACAATTGGAGCCTGGTTGTGCTACCTTCCCTCATTCCCAGTATAGACAGTTTCTTTTTTTCCCCAGGGAAGTGTTCCAACTCAGACTACCATGCCACTGGGAGTTGGGCACCAACTGTACAGTTTAGGGGGCTTAATTTACAGTTCTACACTGTGGTCTTGACCATTTCACCCATTCCAGACTGGTGTACAATGCATATCCAGTCACAGGTGCCCCCACCCACCCAAATTGTTGTTCCAGACTGTTTACTGGAACTATTTACTGACTGTTTACTAGCTGCTTTAGAGGACTAATTAAATTCCACACCTCCCTATGCTGCCATCTTCCCATGCCTCTATATATTTGTTTATGCAACATGCTTATTTCCCTCAATATATGCATGTGAAATTTGTACCTGTTCAGAAAGAAAGATAGGCAGATAAGTAGGTAGATGTTTAGATAGATACATAGAAACTTAGATACATAGATAGATATAGATAAAATTAATTCTAACTTACAGTATGTGGTGTGTGTGTGTGTATATATTTTATTTTGTTCCCCTATGAAAGTATAATCATCTCATTTTCATTTTTTCCTATCACAAACTAAATGAAAGTGAATATCCTTATACAGTTATATTATGGCAATATGGACATTTTATCAAGAAAACTAGAATTTTCTAGACACAAAGCAATGAATTTGCTGTATCATTCCATTTTAATGGGTGTCACAGAATTGTTCTCCAATGTGGTTATACCCAGGCACAAAAGCAGCATCAACTTTCAATAGTTCCTTTCCCTATATATTGATGCTAACACTCACTGTGCCAGATATTCTTTATTGTGAATTTGATGAATAATAAATGGTATCTGAGTTTTCATAATTTGCATTTGTTTGGTTACCAGTGTGGTTTTAATTCCCAATGACTTCTCACATTCACAAGGGCTGGCCATGAAATTGAGGGCTGTTGAAGCTTTACGTTTAATATCGTCACAGTTAATCTGCTTGTGTTGCCATATCACTGTATCAATTTTCTGCACCATTGGCATTTTATAATTACTGCTTCTAATATAAACTTTAATTCTGCTTTTGAATTTTTAGTTTTCCTATCTCTATTTTAATAAAGAGTTTATGTTGATTCAACTTGGTCCTCTTCACAATTTACCAAGTTTCTTGAGAATTAGCCTTTCTGCTTCAAGTGCTAGAGGGCTCAGAGCCACTAGTCAAATTGCTGACATCACTCATGTTAGATCACTACTATCATGAAGACCATTCTTCTCTTCCTGTTGTCTGGTCACTTTTCTAAGATAAGGGCCAATAATATTTTGCTACACTGAAGCCACCTTTGCTTCTTCCTTTGCTTTACATAGAATAAAAAACTTTCACTGGATCCAAAGAATCTTCTTCTCAAAGATCTTTATTTAGGGCTCTTAGGTTATTATTTTATAACTATAAAGTCAGAGTGACTCAAATTGTCCAATTTAGCTCACAGTTAACTTAGTGACATGGAATAAAATAGACATTACTTAAATGCAATGTAATTATGGGAGGGAGATGAAAGACACAAACTACCTCAGAAAACAGTCTCTATGAAATAGGGAGCTAACTGGCAAGCTTCTACTTGATGAAGGTCTAGTATTTCCATAATAGAAATACGTATTAAAGTGTGATGAAACATTTTTATCCATGTTTCTACCATATCGTATCATATCTGTGCTTACTTTGATGGAATTCAGGAATTCCTAATGAAGGCTTTTAGTACTCTTGAATTTGCTTTTCTTTGACTCTTTATGATAGACGATGGGATAAAAATCAGACACAACTATTTAGCCTCCATCTGAACATTGGAGCACATGATTGTGTATTCTAGGTACAGTAACCTCAACTTATCCTATGAAAAATGCCAAATTATTGCTGAAAAGCAATACATAGCCTCATCAAAAGAAAGTTGAAAATAGTAGATAATCACACAAACACTCAATACAGATTCCTAAGTGCAAATCCCAGTCTCCCCTCTTTACTTATTTGTGGCCTTGAACAAGACATTTACCTCTCTGTGACTGCAGTTTTTCTATGTAAAATGGGATAATAATAATAATTCTTGTTCAGGTATTTTAATAAATTTTTATGGGCATCAAATGAATATGTGGTGTATACAGATTTATATAACAATTATTTTGGAGGAAGATATCTATTGTGCTTCTGACATTTTCATCACAAATTATGATCTCAGCATGTATCTCATGCATGTTATCACTGAGAACATTTTATCTGTATTTCAAGTCATTGACATGATATGTGAGTATATTCATTTTCTCTACCTCCATTTTTCCCTCCCCTATCTATTTTATTATCAGTCATATAAAAGAATTACTTTCAATGAGTACTTAACATCTCCAAATATGCCATGATTTTGTCATGTCTTAGTGCATCTGCACAAGTTGTGTCTTACCTTTAGATCTGGTATTCCCATGTTCTTCCTTTAACTAGTCCACTTTTTGTCCTTCATTATCCCACTTAGGAAACACCTCCTCCAGGAAACATTTTTAACATCCAGATTGATTTAGGTGCTTCCCATATTGGTTGTCATAGTATTTTGTTCCTAAAACTATTGCAAACTACATTTGTTGATACTTTGGCTATCTGGTCTGTATAAGCTCCTAATGGCAGCTTTTGCATCTTCATTTTCTTTGATCAGAGCATTTGACACGGTGTCTGGTACATAGTAAAACCACAGCATGTTTGTTTGCACCTTAAATTAATAACTGACTCACACACAAAGAGTAATATAAATTTATAGAACTTTCATCTATATATTGCACACAGGAGTGGACCTTAAGTTTAGTAATCTAAATCCTCATATATGTGTATGTGAGATGCATTAAGACCAATGAATTACTCAGTTCCTTTATAAATAAAGTAGGCTCTCTCTCTGTCTTGATAAACCTTCTGTCATCTTCAGAGTGTGAATATAACTTGTTGAATAATAATATGTTAGTAATAAAGTTTTATTGCTCTCATATCTGCTTGATCAAAATGATGCCTATTCCAGATTCTGGTAGTCAGGTGTACATATATACCTAATACACATTGTTTTTATTCTAGCCTAGGAATACCTAAAGAGTGTTTACTTGAAGGGATATCCTTTAGTGCCTTTGAAAAAATTATCATTTGTAATGTATTGAATATGGATTAAATTTACATTTAGATTAAACTTGAGCACAGAAGAAGGATGAAACAACAAGATCTGGGTGTTTGTTATGATGAAGACTAGACCTCTATCCTCCTTATTCCTAAAACTCTTCTAAGAGGATTCTAGTTCTCATGAAATGCTTTTCTTCTTACATCAATTGGCACACAAATTCTGATTTGTAACTTGAGAATTGCTATATTTTTCAAGCATTGCTCTAGTTATTGTCTTTGCTTGAGTGCATTCTTCAAAAACATAATTGGGATTTGCAAATTTATCATTTAAGAGATTATTCAATCTACCTGAAATTATGGATATTTAGTGATAGTCTTAAAAACATTCAAGTTAATATTTTTGTTACTGCTTTTAAGATTCTTGTTAAGAGTTGTCTCAGTGAAACAATGTAATAAAACAAGGCCACCTGAGAGAACAGGGTAAGTTTTATGAGGAGAAAAGTTGATTAGGAAATTCTAGTCTCAGCTCTGTCACCATATGGATGTTGAACTTGACCTGTCCCTTCTAAGATTTCACATTACCTTCTGTGAAATGAAGTTAATAACACCCAGAAAAACTTATTCATTAGGAAATTGTTTAGATAAAATGAGAAAATACGAGAAGTCACTTCATAAGCAAGGAACCACTATTGAAATATGTTATAACTGAATTCCTATTACCATTTTTAAAAGCCCATTTATAACATGAAGTCCAGACACACTTCAGTTTTTCAAGTTTAGGGCTGGGTGATGATGATGATGGTGATGATGATGATGATTTTGCTGATAGTAACTGGTTTTCTTTTGCTAAGGCAGAGGTTTAAGGAAAGGTCCTTGTTTTGTTTTTAATGAATACTTCAGTTTCATTTTGTAAACATTTTGCTATGAGTATGAATTCAAGGCATAATCAATAGGCCTTAAAAATCACCAAATAGGGTTTAATTGGTGAACCTCAAATAGATGAAATATCAATTAAATTGAGCCACCTAAATTATATTTAGAAAGGGAAATAAAATAATGTTTTCTTAATCTTATGACTTACATAAACTTTTATTTCTCTCTGTGGATGCACTATATCCTAGGAAAATTATGAAGGAAACTACTTAAAAATCAAGTATCATGCCTTTTGTACACTTTAATTGATGAAATGGCAATGCCATCTAATGCACTTAGAAACAATTCTATTCATTAAAAACTCATACATTGTAAATAAATACCCAGATTTCACTTTCATAAAAGGATGACAGAATCAAACTCTCCACTAGTCAGGAGTAAATGATTGGCACCAAAATTCTAGGGCCATTATTTGACTTAGAAAATAAAGTTTTATTGTTTTAAAGGTTTGTTTTTTGTTCTTCATTCCCCAAATTACCAAGTAGTGCTTATTTGCAAACATATGATTCCAGTGCTCAATTTATTAAACCAAGAGCAGCATTACTTTTATTCACATATATTTATTAAGAATTGAGAAAACTAATGAAATTTATTCTTTTGCAATTTCTTAAGTCAGAGTTTCCTGTTGCTATTAATTTGCATCTCATGCTCGTTTCCCTTCCCCTCACATACTCCCAAATCACATTCATCTTTATTAATAAAATGTGTTCATATTTAATCTAAATATATTTTCGCAAAAATAGTGCTGTTGTATAGCTTACCTGCTGATGATAAAAGTCATTTGGGAACTATAAAGATTGTGGTTAAGAAAACTTATCTAAATCTTGTTGATCAGAGAAATAAAGAAGAAATAGAAGAAAGAAGAAAGAAAACATAACTCTCCCCCCAAAATGCTGAGTAAAGGTGAAAAAGAAGAGTAAAATTAAAGAACAGATGAAAAAAGAGTGTGAAGGGGAAAATATGTCACCAAGAAACATTAGGAGGAATACACTACAAGGGGGAACATGATTATAAAGCCCCAGAACCCCTTGTTTAATTCAAGTCGTTGGTCACATTGCCAAACTTCTTCCGTAAAGAGGAGCAAATCTCTCTCTATTATGTCTTACACTGATGAGCTTCACGGTGAAGTTCTATTTTCTACTCTTCAGAGTAACCACTCACCTAATATTGTTGTCCTCTGGTTAGAGATCTGACCATCTCTCTGGGCAGAGTTTACCTGCATTCCCAAAAGGTTTATCTGAAACGTTAATGAAAGTTTATGAAATTTAATATATGCTTAGATCTAGAAATTTAATGTTAGCATACATAAAGACCAAGCTTGTTCTCGATTCACTTAGGATAATGTGAAGTTTTAGACTAAAAGATGCTGAATATTTTTTACAGTTGAGGTTGTAAATTGGAAAAGGAAATCTGAATATGTAAAATACCATACCACTGGTTGTGTTTGTGTCTAAGATTTCATATTTTTTTAAAAAATGAAGAAAACAATTGCTGCCATAGTTTGAGATCAAAGCAAGGAGAACAGCAAGGAGTAGGAAGTAAAATTGCAACTGGTAAGGATTTTATAATACATAAAACTATCTTGTGGCTAAAAGTGCCAGTATCAAACCTTCAGATTCTGCCATTGGATGAATGTGATCTATTTTTTGTATGAGGAAAATGAATCTCAATGGATCACAAAGATCACCTTTTGGAATTGTGGAAGAAGTAGATTAAATGTAGTCTATATAAATTTTTCTGACTGAGATTCTCCATGAGAAGGAATTGGAATATGAGTAAAGAAATGTATTCCAAACCATGAGAATAAATATTTATATAACATTGGCAGCTCACTTTATCTATTTGGACTCAGATTTCTTATCTGAAAAATGAGGATTCTATGAGCCAGATGCCCAACATCTCTATTATTCTAAGATTAAAAGAAATGACTAAACCTAGCTATTTTGAAGAATGATATTTAAATAATATAAAAGTTAATTCTCTGAAATTAAAATAGTTGCAGAATAAACAAAATATATCTTCTCCTTTGGTTTTGGCCTTATTCTTTCTTCTCAGAAAAGATAATTGAAATAAATCAAAATAAATGTCATACAGTGTTTAAAGATTAGACTATTATTGCTTCAGATTAAAAATGTGTTTGTGTGTCTCAAGCCAAGAAAATCTTTCAGGAAATCAAGGGCAGCTGGCCACTGAGAAAGAGTCCAGGCCTTCCCATGCAATATCTCTGTCATTTAAGAAAAAAGGTTGCAGAGGTTGTATCTCTCAGACACTGAGCAATGCAGAAAATGAACTGTTCATTTAAAAAATAAGTGTTTATTGTGTAGTTTATTGTTGTGTCCATGCATTAAACGTATCATCGGGGATTTTAATGTGGCTTTGTATTGCATGAAAGTCCTAAGTTATATTTTATCTTACTAAGTCAGGGATTCATGTTGTAATAAAAGAATAGTAAAGGATATCTAAATTACCAGCTAATAGAGAGGAAGAATGGATTAATAAAAAATAATTAAAATGAAAAGAAAGAATCCCATAAAAAAAGATTATAAAGAACATAAAAAAAATGGAGGAAATGGAATACAAGCCAAATTGACTATGTATACCCAAATATTTCAATAAATTCAACAAATTCAAATATAATGAATACTCTATTAAAATATAATTATTGTCAGTGTTTAAAAATATCTAAATAAAGATGTATTAATATCAGAATACATGAACTTTGAGATAAAAAGATGGAAAAAAGTTTTAATAAGTATGCACTAGAATATGATGAGCTGATGTACTTATAATAATATCAAAGTAGAATTTAAATCAAGAAGTATTATTAGACATGTTTTGATAAAAAGTTGCCGTAACAATTCTAATTTTCTTTACAGTTAATAATACAGCCACGAAATATATAAAACTTACATAGCAAAACTGACACACAATCTTTTAGAAAGTATATAAAAAACCCCCAGAAGTAAGAGAAGGCATTGAATCCATATAATAAAAAGAGAATTTTATACAAACTAAGTCCAACAAAAAAAAAGGAGCTTTTAGAAAGTAAAAATATAAACACTGTTTAAATGATTAAAAGGTGGAAAATAGAAATCTCTCAAAGCATTACAAACTGTCAAAGCAATAGCTAACAGGAAAGAAAACCTGCATTTAGTGATCAAGCCAGGAGGCCCAATAACCAATTAACAGGTGTTCCAGAAGGAGTCATGAAACAGTGAGTAAAAGTTAGCTATCATCAAAGTAAGAGAACATTTCTCAGAACTAAAATACTTCATTTTCCAAATTGAAACTGCACATCAAGGATCTATCACAATGAACAAATAAAGACCATACCAAGGCAAATAGTCTGAAGATTGAGAGAGAATTTGAAAAACTTCAAATGGGGAAAAATATGCATGTTTAAATATCAAGAAATCAGAATAGCATCAGAGTTCTAACAGCAGCTCTAGAAGCTAGAAAATAATGGAGTAATGCCTAAAAATTTTAAAAGGCAATGATTTCCCAAATCAAATTTCTATCTACCCAAAATACCAATCAATTGTGAGGGTAGAATGACTATATTTAAGATATGATAGATTTTTAAAAAATTGGTATTATGGTGGTGATGGCAGCACAATATTGCGAACAGAAATGATAGCACTGAATTATATATATGAGTGTGAGTAAAAGGGATATTAGAATAAAAGCTTTCAAAAAGACTGGATAGAAACAAAGAATTAACAGGATTTCTAAAGTTGAAAACTTTTTTTTTAGCAAAAATGTTTTTTTCTGTTTTATCTAGGTTTCATCGGAATACTGAATTAAATTCTTAAATAAAACAGTTTTTATGTTCTAATGTTGATATTTCACTTTTCCCAGGAAATCACCATAACATTAATACATAAAACCATATTGAATATTTACATTTCTCTGAAGAATATCTTCAGATACTTGTATGCAACATGTAAAGAATTTTAAAATTTAAAATTCTTCTAATAAAAAATGTTTTAAGAGCTTTTGCAATTTAAAAAACTAAAAAATAAAACAAAGACTCAAATATGTTTTATTTCTTCTATAAACCTAGATTGTCAAAAATACACACAGAATCCTGTTTTGGTTCAGTAGTAAAACATTTCTATCTTATGAAATAATTTACCCTATCTGCTGTGCTCCAGAAGTGCTTATTTAAGACTGTAAACTAAAGCTTACCGTATCTTACCATATTTAACATTGTCTATAGTTGTCTCAAAGTATGGAAAATATACACCTATATGAATAACTGGCTGATTAGCTCTTATTTTAGCACCTAATGTTTATTTTGTTTATGGACAGAAATTACTCTATTGATACACATAAATCCTGCAAAAATGCCATAATGTCATAACTTATTCACAAATGTTGCCAAAACAGCATAGTCAGAAAAGTATTAGAAATGGGAGCTGTGGGTTTATTTTTCTGTGCCTGTCACTTACGGTTATGTTATTCTTGCATAGATGTTTTAAAATTTTTTACTTAAATTTTATCCCCTGTAAATTATAAATTATAATATTCACACAAGGTTTTTTTTTTTTGCATTTAATTGAGGTAATACATGGTATTTGTGTATTGGAATGTTATTCAAGTGTCAAATATTCAATTATGTTTGGGGCAAAAAAAAAACCCACAATCCGATCCTCTTCTGTCTTGGCATACTCAACCCTTGAGCTTCTTTGATATTGGTCAGAACAATAAATAAAATGGAGATGTACAAAAATCAAATGGCTATACTGATTACATTCCTAAAAGAGAGAACTACTAACTGGGGAAAAGCACAACTCCATAAAATGATAAGTGGAAAGAACATGAAGGACAAATGCATGACAAACCACTGGGCTACATTAAAGAGAGGGTATGGCAGCTATGGAGAGAGAGGAAGAAGGAAAAAATCTGTGGAGGCATCTGCCTTTCATTGATATGTGTATATAAGGTGAGAAAGAGAAAGAGAGAGAGAGAGAGAGAGTGGGAGAGAAAGTGAAAGTACCATGGATTTTTGCTATGAATTACAAATGGATTGCACTTCAGAATTCTTTCAGAGATTTTAGTTAAATATTTAATATTAAGTTTCAAACATGTTTGGTTGGTACACTGGTACTACTTTGAAGGCAGGTATGTGTTAAAAGGGCTTTAAGGGAAGAGTTGGACACCCTGTCTCTATGCAAGTTACTGTATAATCTGAATTTAGTGTTTTCATAAAAATGATTGAGTGTCTCAAGTACAAGATGTTTTTATCTAAGAAACACATTTGTAAGCACCTAGTGGAAGCAGCATTTTGTGTGTGTGTGTCACAGGGAATGGGAGACTATCCTGAAACAAGCTTTACGAACTTAGCATATTCGTGGTTAAAATTAATTAGCAAAAAAATGATATCTGAGACCAAGACTGCACATTTTCAGTGTAATGAGTCACCAATAGAATGAATATGTGCATATCTTTAGAGTACATCCACATTAAAGATTCTCATTCACAATTTCCAGGTGATTGACTCTGCTAAACAAAACTATAAGCCATGAATCACATGACAATTTGCCCAATTATAACCCATTGCATGCTCCATGCACAAGATGAAGTATTTAATGTTATCCCCATTTCTTTTTTAGTGCATGAATACAAAGGTAGAACTAGGCATACTAGACAGGCATCTTGATTGTAACTGATCCACAACATTTTAGGAAGAGAGTTCCACATGGATGCAACTGCTTATTACTTATTTACAGTCCTGACAGCTGTGCAAATGAGTGTTACTTAATGGAGTAGAGTGCCACTGCTGACTCAGCAATCGTCAATGCCACATGCAAAATAGGCAGCAACCAATTTGCTGGCTTCATTTAACATACATCAGGAAGCACGTGGCATAATTTTGTTGCTCAAAGAGAAAGCATAGCTTTTGATGGCTATATTCTTAACTGGACAAACACAACAAAACAAAACATAGCAGTTCCCTCTTCTGGAATATTTGATCTAACATCTCCAAAGGAAATTTGGTAGATTCAGGAGAAGCATGAAATACTGAACTTTTCCAATTGGGAGGGCAGTATCTTCACGCATTTTGAATATATTCCTGTAATATGGCTTAATGATCATTCACTGATTAAGCCCAAGTCCATAAAAAATGAGGAGTGAGTCATGGAGTTGTGGATTGTTTTATCTTTCTTAATCATAAAAACAGGAAGTGTTCACACAATCATGTATAATGACTACATGGTTCTTTCCCTCTTCTGAACTCTCCTAGTACTTTTCTGTGTATCAACTATTCTTTCACCAGATTTTAACCATATATTATTGTTATTTGTATTATAAAGAACTTTCCTAATTAGAATATAAGTTCAATTAAAGACAATCTATTCTTAGATTATCTCTCAAATATTTAACAGTGTTTTCACAATGACAAATATTTTTATTTAATTGAGTAAAATGACTACAACCAAGTAGAGCCATCTCATGGTTCTTTGACAGATATTTTTTCAACATTCTAGAGATTAATAGAATAATGATTGAACTACTGAAGAATAATGAAGAATAATGAAGATATAAAGATATTTTCAAAGACAGAGAACTTACAGATTATCAGTGAAAATCTATTAAAAGGGAAGACTGGGGCACAAATGATGGTTAGCAAAAATGCAGTGATGGAGGTGGGGAAAGATGGTGGCATAGAGAGGTGTGGAATTTACTTAGTACTCTAGAGCAACTAGTAAATAGCCAGGAACTACTGGTAAATAATCTGGAACAACTGTTGGGGGACATCCGTGACTGAGCACACATTGTACACCAGTCTGGAATGGGTGGTACAGCTGAGATTGCAAATAGAATTGTAAGTAAAGCTCCCTAAACTGTGGAGCTGGTGCCCCTCCCCTACTGGCATAGCAGGCTGAGCTGAAACATTCCCTGTGGAAAACAGAAACAGGTTACCTGGAGTAGGGGAAAGTAACTCAACCAAGTGCCAACTGTGGTTTTAATCAACAAATTTGGACTACTGAATACAAGCTACAAGCATAGATAAACCCAGAGGAAGCAGGAAAGGAAACTGAGGTTCCTCCCATCAGAGAGGAGACAGGGCTTATGGGAAAAAAAATAATAATAAATAATTAAAAACAGAGAATTTTGGAGAAAGCTGAGCTCAGAATACTGGAAAATAGCTATTTCCCAAGAAAAGGGGTATAGAGAACCAGGTACCAACATCAGTTGACTGGCAAAACAAGGGCTGGGGCCTGGCTCTGAAAAGGGGCTTTCTCTTGTTTTCCTTTTTTTCTCTCATCCTAAGTACCTTGTCAGAGAAAGCCTCAGGCATTTTGAATTGTCACCATTGATCCAGGCAAGGGTGGCATTAACAGAGTCAGAAAGACAAAGAGGAATTCAAGTATGGAAGAGAACACTCGGAAGGGTGTATCTTCCTTAAGAAAAGAGAGGCAGGGCAGAGCTCAAGTGGCTGCCCTCCCTCAGAGAATTCAGACTCCAGGACCTGGCAGGGGGGAGCAACAGATACAAATTAAGCTTGGCTTCTGATACCCTTGGCCCCTGGCAAGGAGTGGGTCCACTGAGAATTAAAGAGACCTCACCTCTTTACGCCACTGGGGAGCTGCAGGCTTACAAGTGGCATCTACTGGGCAGGATAGGAAAAGGACAGGGTCTAGAGGCCTCACATGAAAGGCACCCAATCTGTTGGGTCTTACCCTCAGTGAAACATGACACTGAATACAGTCTGAGACCTGGTCTGTCTGGCCTGGAAAATGTGATTGGGGTAATCAAAGAAACCAGATGCCTAGACAACAGAAAATGACAAATCACATTAGGAAAAACAAAGATATGACCCAGTCAAAGGGACAAACTTACAATTCAACTGAGATGCAGGAATTGAAACAACTAATTATTAATCAAACAAATCTCCTAAATCAATTCAAAAATCAAATCAATAAGTTGAGGGAAGATATGACAAAAGAGATCAGGGATATAAAGAAGACATTGGGCAAACATAAGGAAGAACACAGAAGTTTGGAAAAACAATTGGCAGAACTTATGGGAATGAATGACACAATACAAGAGATGAAAAACACAATGGAAACATACAAGAGCATATTTGAAGAGGCAGAAGAAAAGATTCATGAACTTGAGGACAGGACATTTGAAATCCTAAACACAAAAGAATAGATAAGGAAAATAATAGACAAATGTGAACAGCATCTCAGAGAATTGAATGTCAACATGAAGTTCATGAATGTACATATCATGGGCGTCCCAGAAGGAGAAGAGAAGGGAAAAGAGGCAGAAACAGTTACGGAGGAAATACTGAAAATTTCCCATCTCTTACGTAAGACATAAAAATACCGATCCAAGAAGCGCAGTGTACCCCAACCAGAATAGATCCAAATAGACCTATGCCAAGACACTTAACAATCAGATTATCAAATGTCAAAGACAAAGAGAGAATTCTGAAAGCAATAAGAGAAAAATGATCCATCACATATAAGGGAAGTGCAAAAAGACTATGTACGGATTTCCCAGTAGAAACCCTGGAGGAAAAAGGCAGTGGTATGACATATTTTAGGCACCGAAAGAGAAACACTGCCAGCCAAGAATTCTGTATCCAGCAAAATTGTCCTTCAAAAATGAGGGGAAGTTTAAAATATTCTCAAACAGACACTGACAGAGTTTGTGAACAAGATACATGCTCTACAGGAAATACTAAAGGGATCACTATAGACAGATAGGAAAAGACAGGGGAGTGAGGTTTAGAGAACAGTACTGGGTGATGGTAGCACAATAATCTAAGTACACTGAGCAAAGATGACTGTGAGTATGGTTGAAAGAGAAAGGTTAGGGGCATGTAGGACACCGGAAAGAAAGATAGAATATAAAGACTGGGACTGTATAACTTAATGAAACCCAGAGTGGTCAATGAGTGTGATTAAATATATAAATATGTTTTTGCATGAAGGAGAACAAATGAATGGCAACTTTGCAAGATTTTAAAAATGGGGTGGTATTGGGGAAAAATATAATCAATGCAAACTAGAGACTATAGTTAGCAGCAATATTATAATATGCTTCTATTATTTGTAACAAAGGCAATATACAAAGATAAATGTCTGTAAGAGCGGATTTAAGGGAGGGGTATGGGATTCTTGGCATTGGTGTTGTTGTCTGACTTTCTTACTGTATTTTATTTTAATTTTATTTTTTCTTTTGTTGCTTTTTAGTTGTACTTTTTCTTTCTTTTCCTTCTTTCTTTTTCTTGTCTTTTTTTTTTTTTGCCTCTTCCTCTCTTTTTGTGGAAGAAATGGAAATGTCCTTATATAGATAGTGGTGGTGAATATATAACTCTGATTATACAGGGAACCATTGATTGTTTACTTAGCATGGAATGTATGGTGTGTGAATAAAACTGTCTAAAAAATAAACATAGGGATACAAGTGCTGGAGAAAATGTGGAGAAAGGGATATACCTAATCATTGTTGGTGGGGAAATAAAATGGCACAGCCCATCTGGAAGTCAGTGTGGTGGTTCCACAGGAAGCTAAGCATGGGGTTGCCATATGGTCCTGCAACTCAGTTATTGGGTATATACTTGGAAGAACTTAAAAGAGGGACATGAATGGACATTTTGCACTGTAGGGTTTATGGTGTTATTATTCACAATTTGCAGTGGATGGAGGTGGCCTAAGGGTGTAATGACCGATGAATGGAATGGTGAACTGTGGTGTATACGTATAATGGAATATTGAGCTGCTACAAGGAGTGAAGTTGTGAGGTGAAAGGACATTGAGGACAGTATGTTGAGTAAAATAAACCAGAAATGGAAAGAAAAACATTATAATGTCTCAATAATATGAACTATAACGTGCAAACTCTGAGAATTGAATATGACAGCATAGGTTTCATGGGAAGGCTTATTTTAAAGTTTCCTAGATTATAAGCTGTTACAGTAGTTACATCTATTCCTAAGTTGTAATGGTTATTTCTAAATTCTGAGATGCTGAGCTCTTTTGTGTATAACCTGGTTGGTCCCTGAAACTTTGGGTATATGTGTAACATCTGAGACTCAGAGCCAGAGCCAGAGTCTTGCAGCTATGAGTGTCAGCATTACCCTATACGGCAAATAATGAGTCTATAAAGAAGAGATCAGACTTCAATTAGAGGTATGAATGAAATGGAATTGGTTGGGACTAAGGTAAATCAGACTAAAGGGTAAAGGACGATAGTGATGGTGTTTTTAAAACTTCAACTTCTGTGTGAGACCAAAGAAAGATATATTTATTAGATGCAAAATCTATAATTTTTGTAACACAGTATATAATTTAACTTGTATGGTCAGATTATTCAAACAACATAATTGCATGGAAAGTTGAATAGGGAATGAAATCTGGTTGGTTTGTACAGGTTAGTGTGAAGCCCCAATACTTCCCAGAGTAATTTGGGCAGAGATTAAAAACGTATTTGAGAAGCCACCTTGAGGGACTGGGGGACAATGTAGAACATTGAATTTCCCCACCTCGGGAGTTAATGATATTCTCACAAGAAGTGGGGGCTACCCATTTAGAAGGCCAAGCCCTCAGTCTTGGGGCTTGCCCTTATAAAGTTTTTTACTGCAAAGGAGAGGATAAGCCTACTTAAAATTGTGCCTACAAGTCACCCTCAGTGAACCTCTTTTGTTGCTCAGATGTGGCCTCTCTCTCTAAGCTAACTCTGCAGGTAAACTCACTACATGGAACATAACTCCCAGGGATCTAAATCTCCCTGGCAAAGGAGGACATGACTTATGGGGATGAGCTTGGCCCTGGCATTGTGGGATTGAGAATGCCTTCCTGGACCGAAATGGGGAAGAGAGATGAAACAAAATAAAGTTTCAGTGGCTGAGAGATCTCAAATAGAGTCTAGAGGTCATTCTGGAGGTTATTCTTATGCATTACATAGGTATCCCTTTTTAGTTTTTAGTGAATTGGAATAGCTAGAAGGCAATACCTGAAACTGCTGAACTGAAACCCAGTAGCCTTTATAATTGAAGACGATTATATAACTATATAGCTTACACTGTATAACCATGTGATTGTGAAAACTTTGTGGCTCCCACTCTCTTTATACAGTGCATGGACAGATGAATAGAAAAATGAAGACACAAAGTGAAAAATAGGGAGGAATGGGGTATGGGTTGTTTGGGTTGTTGTTTTTTACTTTAACTTTTATTCTTGTTCTTTTTGTGTGTGCTAATGAAACTGTTCAAAAATTGATTGTGGTGATGAATGCACAACTATATAATGGTACTATGAACAACTGAGGTACACCATGGATGATTGTATGATATGTTAATTTATCTCAATAAAATTGAATTTAAGAAATCCAAAAAAATGAGTAATGAAGAATGTAAACGGAATTAATCATAAAAAAGACAGAAAAATAGTTACTAATACAATTTAGTAGATTTAAATAGCAAAGCATAATTAAAATTCTGGATAATTTCATCATGGCCCTTGAAGGTATTGAGAACATACAGAATAGTCTGTGTGGCCTATATACAATAAGTTTAGAAAGCAATAAAAAGGAAATACAACTATTTTCCCAATGCCACAGATATTACATAATCAATTCAGGGGACCTTATGAAGAAAATATTAGCAGTAATAAAGTAGTTAAGCAAGTTTTGTACCCAAATATCAAAACACACACACACACACACACAAATCCAGGGTAATTTCCATCTATTAGCAAAAATCAATTTAAAATTTTAAACTATAAAAACATTTTGTATAAGTATTGCAAATAAAGAGGATTAATATATTTGACTGTAATAAAAAATGTTTAAATGTTCCAAATAAAAAAGTAAAGGGAATTACGAGAAATAACACAGTCAAGGATGCTCTCCTCCCTAAGATTGGTTACAAAACAATGAAATCTTCTATCATTATTCCTATTCAGCATTGTACTGAAAGAACTAGCTAGTGCAAGAAAAAAAGAAAAAAAGGAAAAGAAAAAAAATATCAGTCCGGAAAGGAATAAATAAAACTGTATTGATTTGCAGAAGGCATGATTGACTATGTAGAAAACCCAGAAGAATATGAAAACTCCTGGAACTAAAAAGAGAATATAGTAAGGTTGCAGGACTCACAGTTGTACAAATTCAATTGTTTTCCTATTTAACAGTAATGAAAATTGGAATTTGAAATAAAAAAAAAAGATCTACAATAACACCAAAAATGTGATATTTAGGTATAAATCTAAGGAAATAATACAAAGATCTACATGTAGAAATATATGGAAGACTATATATTTTAATGGAAGAACTAAAAGAAGCTCTAATAAATGGAGCGATATTCTGTATTCATTGATTAGAAGACTCAATAATGTTAAATTGTCAATTTTTTCCAACATGATCTATAGATTCAACACAATTCTGATCAAAATGCCAGCAAAATATTTTGTATATGTCCAGAAATTTCCAATTTTATGGGAAAATGCAAAAGACCTTTCAATACAATATTGAAGAAGAACAAAATTGGAGCTTTTACACTATGGATTTCAAGGCTTACTATAAAGCTATGATTATTAAGATGGTGTGGCACTAGTGAAGTGATAGATAAATAGGCCTATGGGAAAGAATAGAGAGCCTGAAATAACACACACAAATATAGTTAACTAATTTATACACAAAAAAATTAAATTAGTCAAAGACCATATACCTTTCACTTAAATTAACTCAAAATGAATCTTAGACCTATATGGAAAATGAAAAACTATAAATTACTAGAAGAAAGTATAGGAGAAAACTTAAGTGATATGGGGTTTGATGAGTGTTACATGCAACAGCTAAAGCAAAATCCATGAAAGAAAAAGATGATATATTAGAGTTTATTAAAATTAAAAATATCCTCTCTGCAGAAGACACTGTTAAGATCATAAAAAGACAAGCCAAACACTGTGATAAAATATTTGCAAAACACATATTTGCTAAAGTACTTGTTTCCAAAATATATGAAATACTCTTTAAAATCAACAATAAAAGAGCAAACCCAATTTTTTAAAATGGGCAAAAGATGACTGACACCTCAACAGAGAAGATGTGCAAATGTAAAATTAACATATGAAAAGACACTCAACATCATTTGTTATTAGGGAATTGCAAATTGAAACAACTAGGTACTATTACACACTTATCAGAATGACTAAAGTACTCAAAACTGAAAATATCAATTGCTGGGAAGGATGCAGAGCAATAGAAATTTCATTAACTGCTGTGGAGAATGCAAAATGGCACATTTTGGAAAACAGTTTCACAGTTTCTCACAAAGCTAAATATAATTTTACCTTCTAGCAATTGTGTTTTGGAGGCAATCAAATTGTAGTACAGCCATAAAATGGGCTATTATTCAGTGACAAAAATAAATGAGCTATCAAGCAAGAAAAAGACATTAATGGATCTAAACGTATATAGCTAAGTGAAAGATGCCAGTCTGGTAAGACAACAAATATACTGTATGATACCCATTATATGAACTTTTGGAAAAGGCAACAGAATAGAGGCCATAAAATGATCAGTTGTTAACAGAGATTTGGACAGAGGGAGTGTTAAACAGGTGAAAGAGTGGGATTGTTTAAGCCCATGAAACTCTTCTATATAATAGTGAAATGGTAGATTCATAATGCTGTGCATTCATGAAAATTCACAAAAAGTTGTAGCACAAAGAATGAATCTTAATGTCTGCAAAATTAAAAAACCTTTTGGTCAGTTGGGCAGATCCTGAGACAGAATGCAGAATAATAATAATAAAAAAATCTAACTGAATTACACTTAATAAAAAACACTCTCTGAAGGGGGTTTGAGGGAAAAGTTTCTGACCAAAGTAACTTTGGAAAAGAGTGGAGTCTGTAAGACTAAAAGCAAAAGAAAATGTACAAATCACTGTACTCTAGGTGATGATGTTTCCCTTGGGGGAACGAATTAACAATTCTGATACTGTTATATATGTATGCTGGAATTAAATAATTAATTAAATATATAGGGGATGGTGAAACTTAGTGAAGGAGTGGGAGATAACAAATAAGTGAGAGAAGGAGAATACAATGATCCATGTGGCAGTGGATTTGAATTAGGGACATTAGTCTGAAATCACATTTAGCTTAATATAGACACAGAAAGCTACCTATAGAAATATTTATAGATATGTGCTGTGCTGGTTTGAATCTATTATATACCCCAGAAAAGCCATGTTCTTTTGATCCAATCTTGTGGGGGTGGACCTATTGTGGGTGGGATGTTTTGAGTAATTGTTTCCACAGAGATGTGACCCTGCCCATTCATGGTAGTATTGATTAGTTTACTGGAGTCCTTAAGAGAGCTCAGGAAGAGAGAGAGAGCTCAGAGCTGATAAAGTCCCAGACATTTGGAGATGCAGACAGAAAGACATGGAGATGCTAAGCTAATAGATAAAGCCCAGCTTGCTCTTGAGAAGCTAAGTGAAAACTCACAGATGCTTAAAGAGAAAGCCACTGACAGGGGTGTTCCAGACAACATTGGCCTTTCTTCAGAGAAGGTGTCTTCCTGCTGATGCCTTAACTAGGACATTTTCATAGCCTTAGAACTTTAAATTTGTGAACTAATAAACCCTCATTGTAAAAGCCAATCCATTTCTGGTATATTGTATTTTGGCAGCTTTAGCAAACCAGAACATGTGTATATATACAGGTTTGTATACCCACATATATTTCCTTGCTCTGTTACCTCAGGGCTTAGAAAGAGTTATACCTTCGTAGCAACCAGCACACCTTACACCCAGATCTTGATTTCCAATACCATTCTCCAGTAAAAGGAATGAGGTCTCTTTAAAGAAATGCCTGATTCTACAATTTTGTCTGCAAATATGCATGATGATCTGGTAGTAATCGTTATGTCAGAAAATAAAGAGTTAAAAAACAAAACAAACAACAACAAAAAAACAACCTCAATATAATGAGGTATGTCGTGATACTGGAATCAAATGAACAAACTTTTAATGGCAAAAGCTGTAACTTTTTGAGCAAGAAAATAAGGTAGTATTAGATTATAATCCATAGCATGTAATAAATATCCAGGTGTCTGTACTGATTGTTTCAGTGTGCTAAAGCTGCCAAAGGCAGTATATCAGAAATATGTTGGCTTTTACAATAGGGATTTATTAGCCTACAAATTTATAATTCTAAGGCCATGAAAATGTCCAAATTAAGGCATCAAAAACATGATACCTTCTCTGAAGAAAGGCTGCCAGCATCTGGTACACTTCTGTCACATGGGAAGGTACATGGCTGGTGTCTGCTGGTCCTTCTCTCCCAGGTTTCATTGCTTTCTGTTTCTGACTTCAGTGGCTCCCTCTCTCTTTTCTTCTGGGGGCTTTTTCTTTCTCAAATCCTATGGGTCCCCTCTTAGCTTCTCTGGGCTTTTTTCTAAGCACTCTGATTTTCCTGTCCTTTATCTTCTCATCAAGTGCTCCAATAAAAAGGTTTAAGACCCACTTTGAATGGGGTGGATCACATCTCAACTGAAATAACCAAAGTGTCCCAACCCTAATAGGTCTGCACCCACAGAAATGGATTAAGAAAAACATGACCTTTTCTGGGGTATATAACAACTTCAAACCAGTACACAGTTACAAATAAATGAATGAATTATTTAATAAATGACACAGAAGTGACAAATCTCTCATCTTGAACAACTGCTAATAATTTGTATACACACTTTTCCCTCAAGAAGGTGGATCCTAACTCCCCAAAACCTTAAGTGTGAGCTGTGCATATTGAATTCTTTGTAAAGGATACAGTATGGGAAGGAAATAAAAGAGTAAATTTACATTGGAGAAACCTTATAAACAAAACCTCAGCTAGGTGCTCAGGGTTAACATCAAAAATGTCAAGTTCATAGTATCTATTCTTGATATGATCTATTGAAATGGCCCTTTACTTCTCTCATCTTCCCCCCAAGACTGTTATTTCCCTTAATTACCTTCTACCATTTTATTCAGACAGATTTAAGTTTTTAATATAGTCAAATGTATTAACCTTTTTGATTTGCATTTCCTCTAGCAAATCACTTTATAGTTTAAAATTTGAAACTGAATTTTCTAGTAGATAGGAATTACTCTGAAATTTCTTTTTTTATTTTGATCTTTGTGTCAAACACCTAGCTGAACTACTTTATAAGTTCTGATATTGTCTTCATGGGGTCTTCTGTATTGATTATGTAGAATACCAAATCAGTGACATTAGGAGAATAGCTGTATTTTCTTTTCATTGTACTCTTAATTTATTGTATATAGGTCATGCAGATTAGTCTGCATGCTGTATATACCATTAAAGGCCATGCTAAAATTGTCCAGAGTTTTAATTGTGCTTTGATTTTGAAATCTACTAAAGTGAAATTAGTAATCATTTTTGTTTTATAGTTTATGATTAATATTATTTAGATTCTTAATTAGTGCATTTTTGCTAACCATTATTTGTGTCCCAGTCTTCCCTTTGAATAGACTTTCAGTGATAATCTAAAAATTCTCTGTCTTTCAAAATATCTTTATATCTTCTTAATTCTTCATCATTTTTCAATAATTTAATTTAATTGGCACTCAATTATGAATTCATAATTCTTTCAATTGCTTATTTTTACCAATATATTGAAAGTATTATTCTCTTGCCTTGTGTCACTTACTCTTGCTGATGAGATGATGCTCTGGTTAATTCTAGACGGGTGGGTTGTATTTTACTCTGCTTGATATCTTTCTATTTTAAAGATTTATATCCTCTAAAATTCCAAAAGAATTTTCAGACCTTTTTTTCCTGGCATTTTATTTCCACTATGCCATTAATACCTCTTCTTCCATCCTGTGAAGGAACACACACACACACACACACACACACACACACACACACACACACACACACACACACTTCATGTGCTGTTGCATTGTGAAAATTTCCTCAGCTCTAAGTTCCATTTAATTAATTGTCTTCTCAACTGATAAATCTGCTATTTAATTTATTTACATATATTCTTGATAGAAATTCTCTTCTGTCATTTAATAAATCTTTTTTATGTTTTTCCATACTATCCTACTTTTTTCTCAGTATATTTTTTATTTCTAGTTTAATTAGTTTTAATCAATTAATAAATACACTTTTAAATTATGTCTTTAAAGTTGCTTTAAGATTCAGATCTTTTGAAGCAATTTTTCTTTTTTTTAAGTTTTGTTTCTGACTCTTCTTGGTGGCTCTTTTCTTCATTAGGCTTTCAAAATGTCTTATGAGTTTATCTTCATCATCAATATTTCTCACTGGATTATTCCCTTGTAATTTGGATTGTAAAAGTGTTACTCTGAAAACACTCTGTGATGATATTCAAGAGAATACTTATAACTTATTGTTTGTACGTAATTATTTTGTTTGGAAAATTCCATAAAGATAGAATAAGAAGAGTGTTTTTAATTTTTTTTTTTAACTCTTAGAGGTATTTACAGACAAATAACGTTTTTTCTTCCCTTGTTTAGTGGATGAAGTACTAGTCTATCTGTTCTCCTTTTATATTTGTGGAACCCAGTCCACAAATATGTTTTTACCAGACCCTCAGTTCCATTTCCATGTTTCATGAAGGCATGTTTTGCGGGTTTAAAACTGCAGCCTCCTGTGCCCTCATTTAGTCTTACATCATTAGTTATCCAGGCCTAGTAGTGCACCAACTTACTGATTTCTAGCTGGAAACATAGTCAGAATTGAATAAAATCTTCTCTCTTCAAGGATTATTTACTTCAGGGAACCCTGACATTATGGAAGTATGAGCTGTGTGGCTGCACCCAGAAAAGAAGGAATAGAAATAGAAGGACCAAGAGAGCTGAATAGATGTGGACAGCAATACATTTCAACAAGAATTAAATTTTTGTATAAGAAGTGACACAGCCTAGTACCTTGTTTCCCTTAAATATTTGAGAGAGAAATAATCCTTTAAATTGACTTTCATTGTATTCCATTGTTTGTTAGTGTATGTGGTAGAAGGGTAGTTTTTGACTCTGTTAGCCTTGGATTGAGAGGAGTAGATACACATGCCTGAGAAAGCAAGTTTTTGGAGATCCCTGCCTATATTCTAAAGATAGCATTAGACTATATAGCAGGATGAATTTGACCTAACACTGTTACAGACTAGAGAGCAAGATTATCAGGGAGAAGAAGGATGCTGAAGTATCCTAGTGCTGTTGGGAAAAATGATGTCAACTTTTAGTCTCAGGGACACATGCTTTGAATGCCATTTTGGGAAACATTTAATTTCAAATGTTGCTTTAGGTTTCCAAGGCTCCTAGAAATATCAAGAAGTAATTTACATAAATAATAAGCTTTCTTTTAAAAAATAACATCACATTGATATTGACTTGATTTTGGAAAAATATTAGCATGTAGAATGTAAAATGATTTGTAAATTTATGTAAAGATTTGGTAATCAACTATAATTATTTCCACAAAGGGATTTAAAGAAAAAGATATGATTTTATTTGGAGAAAAAATAAAATTAGAGTCAAAGAACAGCAAAAATAAGATATTACCTCCATTCTCTTTCTAGACCAGAAGGTTTCAAAGTTGATAGAATTGGGTTCATAGAGTGTGGTTTTGTCTTATGCAGAATTGTAGGATTGGGGATTGCACTGCAGAGACTGAAGCAGATGGAAACCTTAATCTATGTGAAATATCAAAAAAGAGGCTGGGCAAAGAGGCAATGTAATGGAAACCAAGACACTGGAACATGCAATTGCAGAGTAAAAGGCAGAAAACATTAGATCAATTTTCTTGTGGTGTGGTAGGAGCATATCGGAAGCAATGAAGCTATTCCAGGATATTTGTTTTTCCTATTCCTTAGTTTTATTTAATCTGGATTTTTTTTTTAATTCTTTGAGTAAATGAAGCTAATAAAAAAATAAATTCTAATAGAAAAAAAAGGAAGCATTAGATCAAGGTGTTTATGAAATTGGATGGGTTATAACTTTAGCCTTTTCTTCAATTCAGTCATTTATTTGTTTATTTTTCTTTGGTTATTTAATTAATTTATTCATTCCTCCTCTTAAATACTCTTTATTGAGGTCTATGTGCCAGGCACTCACTGTTTTAGGCCATAGAGAATCAAAGTGATCATTGGACAGAGCCTCAGTTCTGTAGTATTTATTGTCTGTTGGGCATGGGTGGGTTGCCACACTTCCCTTCTACAGTATAGTGAATGAATGTCCTAATAGGTATATACACAAGCTTGCAGAAGCATAGAAGAGGAACACCTATTCTAATAGTTGCTATTATTCTGTCTTCGTTCTTTAAGCATTTTTGTGTAATATTTCATTGGGTGTTAATGATTATCCAATGTATTTTCCATCTCAGATATATTGGTTTACATCCTTAGAAGTTTGATCTTGGACTTGTTATATCCTGCATGTCTCTACATTCTCAGTCTTTTCTCTACCTTCTTGAACATAAAAATACAGAAATAAAAACTTAATATCCTTGTCTACTAATTCTATCATCTGTGGCATTTCAGGATTGGTTTTGATGAATTAGTTATTCTTTTCATTATGAGTTGTATTTTCCTGCCTTTGGCATGTCTGGTGATTTTTAATTTATGCAAGCCATTGCAAATTTTAACTTGTTGGTAATATATACTTCTGTGTTCCTATAAATACTGTTGACTTTTGTTCTGGGATGCAGTTAAGTTATTTAGAAATGATTTGATCCTATCAAGTCTTGCTTTTTAGATTTATTAGATGGGATCAGAACAGTGTTTAGTCTCATGATAATTTTCCCCACTACTGAGGCAAGATCCTTATGAATACCTTTCCCAATGCCCCTTGAATATGAGATTTCTTAGTCTTGCTAGTAAAAAGAGGAACAATTCCCAGCCTGGTGGGATCCCTGGCTCTTGCTCCTTCCAGTCATTTAAAACAGTTCTTTCCCCAATGTTACATAGTTCCCTGCCACATATACTGATCAGTCCTCAGTGGAAGGCCCAAAGGCAAACCTCTACAGATTTCAGGAACTCTCTCTGTGCAGTTCTCTCTTCTCCCATTCTCTGCTCTATATTAGCATCCCTGGACTTCCAGCAGTATATCCTCAACTCAGAGAATCTGCTGGATTCTGTCTCCAGTTCCCATTCCAGCATTATGTCCTGCAAACTCTCTCCATGCAATAAGCTTGAACCCATAGGGCTCAGTTTGGTTTTCTCGTCTCTCAGTGCTCTCTCTCCTTCATTGCCTGATGTTCAATAATTTGAATTTCTATTGATTTACATATTTTAAGTTTTTTTTCCAAAGAAGAATACTTGATTCTGGTTGCCTAATCTTAGCTGGAAGAGACTCCCACTTGTACATTTTTGATGGTAGATGATGTAAAGATATAATTGTGAATTTGAAATCAATATGCCATCTACAATAAAAGGTGCAAAACATGGTCTGGGATCAGAAATATTGTTTCATTTTGAATAAGAATAAATTTGTATCTTCTCTTATGAGTCAAGGTTTTCAGAACATTGAGTTTCTTTTCACAAAAAATATAAAAATTCAAGTTACATTTATATTAAAAAATAAATACTTTTTATCTTCTATGACTTAATATGTGCTAACCTTTATTGAAAAATTCTTACATGTCCTACACAATATTAAACTTAGATATAAAAGTACATGTAATGCATTTTTATTTAAGCTTTACACAAATGGTGTGAATTTTATAATTTTTCCAAAATAAAGAAACATGATTCTATAATTTGGACAAAGAAAATGGCTTAATTAAAATGGTCACTTAGTGAATTGTTAATCTGGGATTCAAACCGATGTCAGGCTTAACCTCAAATTTACTTTCTTCTCACTAAAACATGTTATTTTAAAAATACTTATATTTTACTGTCATAAATTTGTTTTAAAATAAAAATACAATTAACAGATGAAAATGTTACCTTTTTCACTAATGTTTTACATTAAATCTAAGACATGAAGCTTGAGTTATTTTATTTTATTGTATTTCTAAAATAAAAGTATTAACCACCTTATGATAAAATTACAAATCATACCTTTAGGGCCTCATTGAAGGAGCCACAGGGGAACATTTAAATTAATAACCCATTGTTAGTACTTACAAGAGAAACTATTTAAGATTCAAGCTCAATGATAAAGCAAGACAGGCACGGTAAAAATTCTAAGAGAAAATGACGAGTCCAACTCCTAAAGAGATTATATTGCTACAGATTGGACCATAAATGCATATGGAGACAGATGATGAATATCCTTTAAAGTCTGTGAAGCTTTAAATGCAACCCAGAAAAATAATGCAGCATTGAATTTTTATGATATTCCATGATCACAAGGTAAAAGAAAGCACAAAATCAATATTTTTACACAGTGTCCAGTTACTATTGGAACTTCTAGTTAGAACTTCATAATTAAATATTAGTTCTTTTTGTTTTTAGGTCCTTTGGAAAATTATTTTTGAAACCTCATGTAGATATTGATATAAATGAATGGCAGCCATCAGCCATACACATCACTTTTTAAGCATGGCATTAATTTTTCCATTTGCAAAATTAATAGAGACTAATATGAATACTAACTTGTATATATTTGGCCTAGGACAGCTCTTTACTTCATTTAGATAGGATTAATAATCATAATATGTAATGTCAAAACACTGTCTAATGAGCCTGAAAATGGTAAGTTAAACAAATATATTAACTTTGTAGTATGAGTTACAGTCAGTGTTCTATGGAACCAAATATTTACTATGGCATATTCAACATTAATTAATGGGATTTCAATACTGAGCAATGAAAAAAGGTTTTCCTTGTTCTGTTTCCTACTTCTTTCAATAGTTACTACCAATGCAATGTCAAATTTTTAGTTTAACAACAACTACTTCATTCTGAGAAGAAACATATAGCAGTTTAAGGTGAGGTATCTCATTGATAAGGATAATTTTGAACATTAACTCACCAGGACCATTTAGAAAGAGGATAGAAAAGAAAGTGAAGATCTTCAGAGCCTCTTTAAACCTTTGTCCAGAATTGTCATCAGCTAAGTCTCATGACAGTCATTCATAAAAGTTTTAAACAAATCTTTTCTTCTTTGAATGTTTATATGACTTATTAATATCAAAGAAACTTGTAAATAATTCTATTTGGCATGGAGACACCAGTCTGGTAGGATAATCACTTTTCATTTTCATATCCTTGTATGTACAGGGAGCAAACCATCTGGAGAAAGAGCTGGAATAAAGCCAGGTAGGTCTGCTGTTACATTTAATTTAGCCAATTTTTATATGATGTGAATTGTGTTTGAACCTCTAATTACTCTCAACTCACAGTTCTGAAGTGTATTGTATTTTAAATACTGATGAAATATATATGTATATATATATGATTTTAATTGCTGATGTCACTCAATAGAAAATAATAAATTCAATGAGAATAAATTAAACCCAATGCCAAGTATTTTCTCTCTATGCTGAATGTTGTCAAGGAAAAATAAAGTGAATATATATGCCTTGAATCATCAACAATAACCGAAGGCAAAATATGATTACTTTTATTTCTTGAACACATCTCTTCATCACACTCATTGTCACTTCTTTAGTTACTTCTCTCTTCATCCCTTACTGAGAATATTTCAATAACTTCCAAGTTGACCTCTTTGCTGAAGTCCCTGCTCCCTTCAAACTATCTGCAAGAATGAACTTAAACCAGAGGCTCCCTGTCTTGTTTTCATTCTGATGCTAAACCTCCAATAACTCTCCATTGTATAAGGATAATGCATGGACTTGTCACAACCTATCTCTAATAATCCTTAGAATCTTATATCCTACCACTTTGAATATCTTGTCTGATCACTCCATGCTTCTTGCCTTGTCTAGGAGTTATAACTTATGTATACATACACACTCACATGCAGATGTACACACATGTTCTTCTTATGGAATATCCCTGATTTTCTAGGGATTGAGTTATTGGATTATTTGTGCAAATGTCTTATTCATCTTTATGAACTTTCTAGTGTCTATCATCTGTAAAAAACTGGGTGTTCACTGGTTTATTATATAAATAATTATCCTAATGGAAATATAAATCATTACAGAGGTGCACAGAAAGAAAATATTTTTACAACTAGGGTTAAAGAAAAATACACTGAAGGAGATGATATTTAATTTTGTCTTGAAAAATGAGTAGGTTATTGAAAGGTAAAGACGATAGGATGGAATAAAACAAGGGATGACTAAAGAATAGAGACCATGTCACATTTTCTCTCCTAGTTTGCTCTTCTTTCAGACCAAGTGACACAGTCTGACATGCATAAATTAAACTAATGGTCTGTTTTTCAATTCTGTTGCTGTTATCATGTCTTGTAAAATATTGTATTAATTGGTTACTGAAAATCCATCCTCCTCTTTTTCCTTACTTACAGAACCCTAATTTTGTCCATGGCAGCAAAGGAGCCAGCAAAAGCGTCATATTTTCTAAATTCTTTGCAAGTTATTGCAGTTCTAGACAAGGAGACATAAGCAAAATTTACTAAGACTTTTGAAGAAATGTTTCTTTCTTGACATAGGTGTTGCCTTGTCCTTTTTATTCCAGTCTTCTTCCCTTCTTTGGCAAAGATGTGAAGCTGGAGCTATAGCAGCCGTTTTCAGAGTCATGAAGAAAGGTCAAGTGAAAAAAAGAGGCCTCAAGCAGGTGTTGAAAAGATCTAACTCTAGACTTGTTATTGCTGAAAAAAAAACCCTAAATTTACTTAATTTATTCTTTGTTTCTGACAACCAAACACAGTCCTTAGCTGAAAGGAACTCATAATAGATATTTTAACAGACTAAGCAAAAATAAATATACTCTTTCAGGTTGTGCTAATAAAGTCTTTGGAATTGCATGAAGTAACTTCTAATTTTACTAATAAGCTAGGGATGGTCTTAAGTGCCCACCCATCAGTTATTAACAAATGTAAAATAAGTAGGAGTGTATTGCCAAGCACACCAATAATTGACTTTGGCCTCAACAACAATCTAAAAATATATTTACAGCAGGGTCTAAACAGAATCCATTGCAATATAATTTTGGAAGACAATCAAAATACAAAAATTATGAAAATTATGTGATATTTATTTTTAATAGGAAAAAAACAAAATTATTAAGTGTCTAGAAGATAATTTGAGATTGGAAAAGCCCTAGCTTCACATTTTTTTTTTATGCTGGATGATTAAAATTAACATTTAAAATTATAATACAGATATCTTAATAGGAATAGGCAAGATAGATTGGTATATTTGGGGGAAATTTTCTTTGGATTTTCTGAGATTTAAGCATCAGTACTTTTCTGTTTTACCCTCAAATTAAACTGATAAAAAGAGGAAAAGCAATGAAGCCTTTTCTTATAGTTTTATGATTGAGAGAGATAACCTTTGACACATATGGAACTGAAAGAGGAATATAGATAGAGACTTGATGTCAATACTGAAGTCTGAAAAATCAAAAAACCAAGGAGTAAAGCAAAGAGCCAAATCAGTCCCATTCATAAGTATGCCCAAGTTGAAAAGGAAAATGGGTGTCCTCCATTTAATTCCACTAACTCAATATTTCTTGCCTTCCTTAGTCAGTCCCCTTTGAAATGCACCCTCACTGGAAATTTACTCATAGAACTTTCACTCACTATAGGACTGCAAGTCTCATTTATTGTTATATTATAGTGGACTCAACATGGAAAAGAGGCTTGTTTCTATTTTGTAACAATGACCCTCTCCCTGTGAGATTCTCTATCCCCCTTTGACAAACCAAGGCTGTCTGATGGCCATGTTGACATTCAAAACAATTTAAAGTAAAAATATTATTTACATGAACCACCTGGTTAATTGATTTAATCATATCAAAGATTAGATATTATTCACGTGTATTTTAGAGGAGAATCACTTATTCAGTTTAATTATTTCTTAAATCTCTACCACACCTGAAGATTTCATGCCTTCAAATAATAATTTTATTCTAAAGTTAATGCATTTTTTCAATATTATACCTATAAATTCATCTGATAAAGTCTCAATAGGTGAATACATCTTTATTTAATTAAATAAATGTATACAATCTGTCATAACAATTCATTGATTTCTATAATCTTATCTCATCCTATATTTGTCCTATGAGAAGGTTTATTTATATGAATTCTATTTGGGGAGAAGTTAATTCAGTGATGATCATACAGAGGATGATGTCGCAGTTTAAACTGAACTTTTCTTCTCATGGACCAAATCAAAACTTGATAATAAAGCCCCTGGATTTTCATGGAAACTTTACCTCTTAGGTGATAAAGTGTTCTATCACTTATAGGGTCATAATTTTCACAAATGTACAAAATCAGATAATTAAAATCACATACTTTTCTTTTTCTGAGAAATGTCTGTGTTTCTGTGACAGAAGCACATAAAATCCTGCCTCATAATTAACTTTATAGTCTCAGGGACTAGGGGAGGGGATGCATGGACTAATAATGGAATATTATCCAGCTCCAGCAGGAATGGAACTGTCCATATGACAACAGATACTTACAATGTGACAAAACTTTCCCAAACTTTAGTAGCTGACAGCAAGTTGACTCCAGGCAAAGATATAGAAAGGACTTGGGGAAAGAGTGTTAACAACAACTGGAACTCTTCCTATAATTCTTACAGTGCTAATACCTTTATAAAGTCTACCTCATTTAACTCATGGGGGTGGGGGAGAATATGAGATTGGTATAATCTTATTTCACATTTAAGGTGGTTAATTTATTCACTCAGTATCACAGGATTTAAATTCAAGTATTTCCAACTCTGCAATATATGCTTTTACATTATGTCATATTGCCATCAAAGTTTGCTTTGTAAACTTTCTCTTTTTTTTAACCCCCTTTCTCCTTTTCAGAGCACCTTACTTTTACATCAGGTATCCATTACTTATTTTATCATATTTTATTTATGTTTATTTTTATTCATTTAGCTGATTTGGGATTTTCTCATCAGTAGTAAAATATATTCATCATGTTGCTAAAACCTTAAGGGGAATTGATTGTTGCTCCTTGTGGACCACAGAGAAAATGAAATAATGCATCCCTAATTTAGGGAATTTCAGTTACTGTAGTTCTGTTGTAGTGATATATTTAGACATAGATCCTTCCAAATGGTCCTAGAATAATACCTCATGTAATGAAGCACATTCTGTCTGTGTTTAATTGCCCAGCTGACTGTTGTAGAGTATTCACTGTATAAGACCCCATCTTCAGAATAACAGATAGTGTAATCATATGAATTAAAAAAAAATAAAATAACTACACATTTTACATGGGAAATAAGCAGTTCAGTGCTTGCTTTTGACAGAAGGGAAACATTAGGTACCTTTTAAGAAAAGCATTAACCTTGTCATCATCAGAAGAAACAGGGAATTCCATGTTATTAAACACAAACTCAAACTCAAGAACACATATGTCAGTAAAATCCAAAAACCAGTCTTATAGACCATTTAGACACACTTGTACTCAAATGCCAAATGATTGTGGCTCTGACTGTTTGAAATTTCCCACTCACCTGGAACTTTATTTATAATGATGTAAAGGCCATTTCCTGATTTTGCAGAGGGATGCACTCTGCCTGTGGGTAGGCTCTAGTGTCTGATCATCTGTAACCCATGCAGACCCCCTATCTGTGTTCTCTCTGCTACAAGGTTGGATAAAAGCAAGCTACATTATCTGACTCCCTTGTCAGCTAAGTTTATGGTGACAGCCCACCAATGAGAGGCTTTTGCATGAGATTTCAAAGATGAAAGAAAACCAGAAGCTACACTATTATTCTCAAAAAGCATGGGAATAAAGGTTGGTCTTCAACAGAAATGAAATTTTGGAGCAACCTCTGGGTTTTCCTGTGATCCATCCCATTGGATGCTACAGAGGATGAAGATTATCTCTGCTGCTTCCCTGTGGTTTCTGCAATTTCTTGATGCTGCAAGAGAACAGCATGGGTCATGTCCTCTACGTTGATTCTGCGACTCTTCTCTTAGTTTTGTAAGCATCACACTTACTATATTAAACTCTCCCCTTCTTGAAATATCTAGAGTGATTTTCTCCCCCCAATACAACCCTACAAGATAGAATCATTGACCTTGAACAAAATACCTTAGAATATCCAAGTGCACATTGTTTCATTTACTCAGTACTATTTCATCATTTTTTCAGTAAATTCTCATTGCTGGATACTAGTGATTAAATCCACAAAGTAAGCAGTGTAAAAATGTCAATATAATTGCATATCATAATAAAGGCAAATAAAAATAGCCATTCATAACCATCATTTTACCTTTGTCAATAAGGAAGTACTCAATATTATGCTAAATATATATGCCTTACTTAGCCTTTCTTAGATGATCATTTATAAAATGTGATAATTTAGAAATGAGACAATGTGGTAAGAGTGGAATTATAAGATTCAAATGGATGGTTTAATAATTTTACTCCAGGGGAGGCGCTTTTATTTTAATACTTTTTATCTGTACCCTTCTTCTTTATTTTGCTCCACAAAATTTGATTTAGGGAAGGCTCCTGAGAAGCAGAGACTGAGAGAGGGATTTTTGGTTAAGTGATTATTTTAGTTTCCTAGGCTGCTCAAAGCAGATTCCATGAAATGAGTTGGCTTTAAATAATGGGAATTTATTTGCTAGTTTGAGGCTGTGAGAATGTTCAAATCAAGGCATCATCAAGGTGATGCTTTCTTCCCAACAACTGGCTGCCTGCCATTCTTGACTCCTCTCTCTCATGGCAAAGAACATGGCAGCATCTGCTGATTTCTTCCTTTTCTTCCAGGTTCTGTTGAATTCAGCTTTTTACTCCCTTGGCTTTCTCTCTGTCTCTCTCCATATTCATTCCATTTATAAAGGACTCCAGTAATAGGATTAAGTCCCATCCTGAAAGAGATGGGTCACATCTTAACTGAAGTAGCCTCATCAAAAGATCCTACTTACAATGGGTCCAGACCCACAGGAATGGATTTGATTTAAGAACACGTTTTTCTGGAGTATGTACAGATTCAAACCACCACAGTGATGTATTAAGGGATGTTCTCAGGAGAAACCCAGAAGGAAGAGGAAAGCAGGATAGGTCAGGGGAAGAAAAGAATCAAACTCCGATTTTAGCTGAAGTCTAGTCTGAACCTGATCCCACAGGAAGCTCTAGGGCATTCATGGAATCACAGAATTGTCCCACTTTCAGGAAAGGGGTGGGACTTTGGTATTTTCAAATCAGTTAGTTATGGGCTGTGGGATGCCCCTAGTTGGAGGTGTGTATAACCTCTCACACATTTCTGGGGAGCAGCCCTAGACTGGGAGAACATGCAACTGTGAGCCAGTAGTTCCCAACATTCACAGCAGCTGAGGGCTGGAGTCACAGGCTCTGTAAAGGGTATCAGGGGAGGTCACCAGTAGTATCTACTACACAATTCATTACATGTTGGTTTTCAAGAGCTAGCACATGTTTATATGGTCTAAAAAGTCAAAGGGATATAAAAAGAGATGAATTGGTAAGTGTCACTTATTCCTCTTTCCCAATGCATCCTGATTTTTTTTTTTTTTGAGTCTTCAACTTATCTATTTTACTGAGTTAAAAAAAAATCTTCCTGGGTTTCTTTATATAGACATAAGGAAACAAAAATATATCATTATTTGTATTTTACCATATCCATATATGCACTGTATACAATGGTGTATAAAGTAAGAATTCAATATTCTTTGTTCTATACTTTGCTTTTCTCACTTACGAATATATACTGGATGTCTTTCCATATTAATATAGAGAGATCTTCCTAATTTTTTTTCAGTTGTATATAGATCCGTTGTGTTGATGAACTTTAATTTATTCAATCTTACTGGAAACTCCCTAGGGAGAGGTTAATCCATATTAATAGAATTCCATTCTTTTGCTACACCATTTAATTACTGCTGCTTTATCAGAGAAGCAGTGAATGCATGAAATAACCACATAACATGTGTGAGAAATTCACATGTAGACCAAACCTGGATCTGTGTTGCAACATGTCACATGCATTATATTTAGAGGTACCATGAAAATTCATTTTAGATTTAATTATTCATGAAACCAATACTGACAATTCAAAAATAGTCAAACAGATGGACTATGCAAGAAAGGAGATAAAATTATTGAAAACCATATAATTTCTCATTCTTCTGCTCTACTATGAATAACAAAAATTCTAAAAGTGCAGCATGCTTATGTCTTTAAAAATGATTCAATTTATGTCAGTTTAATGCAATAGTAGACTGATTGGTCTATATCACATTATATTTAAACTCAATTCGTATCTATCTCAGATCCCTGACAAAAATCAACTCTCCACAATAGCCTAAGGATTAAAGAATATTTTATGATATACCATGATAGATTCCATTGGTTTCCGTTTTACCACCATAAGCCATTTCTATTTATGGACTGATACAAGTGACAGTTCACTGCAATATTTTCAAAATATTCCATGATTCCATCTTTGACCTCTGAAAGAAATAAATGTTTGCTTTGAATTCTTTATCAGAAACCACTATGTAGAATATAAATAATGATAATTATAAGAGTAGTAGTAGTAAATAATAAGTCCAAATATGTATGTATTCTCAAGTTCGTGAAAAATATAACTAACTGGAAATGTTTTGAATTAAAAATGAAGCTGAAAGGACCACTTACTGTTTGGGATACTACAGCCTCTGAAGGACATACCATTGTGGAGTACGATGCTTCCCATCCTCCTTTTGACCTCAACCAAGAACGACTTCTTACATGCTTGCCTCTTGCCCAAGTAGATTAATAAATTCAGGATGCAATAGGTCCCTGAAGTGATTTGCATGTATTGATTAAATGTCATCAATGAAATGCTGTAGGTTAAATGACTAGAGATGCAGGAAATGGATAAAGCACAATAGTAACCATTGTTGAAACAAATTAATTGGCAATTCTTCTTGACATATGATTGTATTCTTTATATTTGCCCCAATGGCTGTGTAAGCAGTGAAAGTGTGCCATGCAGCTGCATTTGAAAAGAAATAAATTTTTTTATGTATTCTAACACTTTGGGGAACTTTGGTTCCAGAAATTGCTTCATTATTTTAATAGAGGTTTATGACAAATAATCTTTGATTGTATGATTAAGGAACAGTTAATAAAAAGTAGACATTTCACAATGGGGAATGACACTGATATTTAAAATAAAACTGAACTCAGACTAAATGCTTTGCTGTAGACAGCACAAAAATGCTGACTGAATGCTGGACAGGATGAATGAAAAAAGACCCACAACTAGGCTAACAGGGCAGCAGAAATGAGAAACCGAGTGTACGTAAGGGACGCAAATGTTAACTTTGATAAAGGATACATTTCAATAAGTTAAGGCAAAGAACATGTGATATTAAAGTATACAAGGGTCCAAGTGTCTGCCTTTCTTCTGACTCTCTTTGGAGTTCCTTAGGATGATTCTCTACTGTGATCAGTGTCCTTCCAGAAGAGCTCCAAATGCTTTTATTCAGACTTTTATTCCAAGCAATAGGAATTCACATCTTTTATTTCGTAGCACTGACCCATTCCTTTCCCAACAGTTTATCCACATTGTGACTGCCACCTTGTACGGTTTTAACTTCTAGTTTCTTAGTTTAGATAAAGAAATTACAATGCCTAGGACTTCTTGACATAAGGGTGTTCCATAGGTAAGAGGTGATTTTTAGCCAACAGCTTTCCAAGGATCAGAACTGATCATTGTCTAACACCTAGGGACATATCATTTCAGAATTTTATAAGACCGAGTAAAAAAGAGGAGACATTAAAAGCATCCAAGAGGAAAACACGAAAAACATTAACAAAAAAACAAAAAGGACATTAGCAAAAGAATAAGCCTGGTATTATACTGTCATGAACAATACCAGATTCTTGGACACTGTATAAAACTATATTCAAAATTCTGAAAAAAAGAGTGATTTCTACTTCAAACACAGTATCTAATAAATTCTGATTCGAATGCTTTGTTTTTTTTAAAGTGTCCATACCTAGGCTGGTGCCTGAGACATCTGTTATTTTATGTGTCACAGAAATGGGAAATTCAGAATGCATTCAAGTGGTGTCATGTAAGAATAATGAAGGATATGAGATTTTACCTTATTTGCAAGCTAACATGTCAGCCTGCCACAGTTTCTTAGCTAATGATAAAATAACAGGTGCCTCCTGGGTCAGAGAGAAAGGATTTTATTGCTCAGGAAAATGACACAGCAGGCAGCATGAACTTCATGCTCACATAAGTTCCCTTTTCCCCCATGTGGGGCAATGCCAGAGTGAGGAACACCAAGTTTAGGAAGCCCACAGTCTTAAAAGGAGTTGCTAGCAAACCTGCCCAACATTTCCCCATATGAAAACATTATCTTTATTATCCTGGTCAGGAAACAGTCTGCTCTAGAGGGAGACACTCTCTCTGTCCTCCCGGGCTATACAGACATGTTGCATATACAATGTTTGCAATGCAACCATTCTTGATGATATAGTCTGTGGTGATAAAAGCTGTCACCTGATGTGTAGAATTGCCATGGAGAATTGTCTTCCAATAAGTGGAACATGTATTTCCTTAACATGGAGTGAAGATACCTTTCACCAAGTTATGCTAAGAGCTTTTAATATCCAGTGAACCAAGTGTGAGATAGTTTCATCCATGTAAGTACTTAAAAAATGTTTCATATGCATATTTTCTTAAGACATTAATTTTTTATAGATATATTTCAGCAAAATGAGTTTGAAAAACAAGAAATACCAAGAAACGCAATGCAGGAAACGGTTACTCTAACCCATACATGCAGTGGATGGAAATCCTAGGATAACAGATATGCACAAGCTTAAAGAATAACCAGCTCTGATTGAAGTATGGGACAGTGGCCTTCTAAAGACAACTGAATCAGACCAAAGAATCAGACCAAAGACCAAAGAATCAGAGGACACTGTAAAAATTCAGCTGGTGGAATGCTTGAAAGGAAAAATGAGGATACAGTAAACCATAGTGATATATAGGATGAATACAAAGTCATTATCAGTATTTTTTTACTTTTTACTCACTGAGTAAAAATTAAAATATTAGTTTCAAGTGAAGAAGGTATATGGAATATGATTCTTCACACAATAAGAAAATTTAGATAATCCGAAATTAACACAATTTAAAAAATACTTTTGGACCAAATAGGTAGCACACCAATTTGTGGCATGGTTTTTAGAAATTACTGTTGTATAAGAAAGAAGAATGTATCTGAAGTATTTCCTTGGGGTGTCATGCAGTTGGTGACACTAAAAACTCATTCATTATGCAATATTTATATAGGACTAATAATGGAAATGCTGCCTATGGCTTCTTTATTTTTCTTTTGAAATTAACATTTTTTTTTTCCTTTTGAAATCAACCTAGATTGCAGTATCTTCATTTATGGTTACAAAAATTATACAAATGTGATTAATCTTGGAAAGTAAAAAAATTGGCATAAATTGTAAACTAGAAGGAGGGGAAGGTTAGATGGAAAGGAAAGTGATAATATTCACATCTTATTAAGTCAAGAATCTAAAGCTATTGTCTATAGTTGATCAGATAAGATACAGTGGTTTAGCAATATATTATAAATTATGAACAAGGAGTTTAATAATGTACTATAAATTATGACCAATAAAATATGTAAAACTAAAAGTGCTTATATAATAATTATGTGTGAGGAACAAAGAAAGGGGGGTGGGAGGAAGGGGTATAGTAAGCTATAATTTTACCTGTCAGATAAAGAAGTCTGTAGATAAAGTTGGAAAATTAAAAAATAACTGCAAAAGATGATAACCCCCATATTGACAATAAAGTGAAATAGTTAAATGTGGTCACTTCTGGGCTGTGGGGTTGGTATTGGGGATGAATGGAGAAGGGAATAGTACATAAGTACATACCCTCTATACTATTTGATATTCAAACTTTTTTAAAAAAAGATATAAAAGATGAATTGTTTCTTAATATTATATAACTGATTAATTAGTCAATGGAGAAAAGGACTAAAAATTCATGGAAGACTCAAAGTCAGAACCACAGTATTAACCACTTTGTCTCCACCTTCTCATTTCTTCTTCAGTAGGACTGGAATCGGTTGTGGGGATCCGCGTTTTTCACTTATTTTCAAGGTGATTCTGCTGCATAACTCATTATGGGAACCATGCCAAGTCTCCTCCTCCACCTGCATGTCTAACTAGACTAAAACAAACTAATTTAATAGTCGGTAAGCAAGGAGGCAGTTTAAACTGCTTTAAAAGTCACCACTTAACTTAAAATTGACTATAGTAATTGTGTCTACTAATCCGCTTGAAAATATTTCCTTTCAAGGAGATTCAGCGTCTTGAAATTTCTAAGCTAAAGATTGGTTCTAAGGAAGAAACAGAAGTGTTAGGTTGTGGAAATATTTATTTTTCACACCTGGGAAGTGTGATTTCCACTGTTCACTCCAATGTTGCTCTTCAGTTCATATTATTGATGACAAATGACATTAACAATAATAATTGCACAGAAGTGGTAGCAATCCATACTAATGTATGCCCTATGGATAAACTTATTAGTCATAGATGACAAGATCATTCAGAAGAAGCGTTAGTAGCAACATTTCATCTGTTGCACAAATACATAGACGAATGTTTTCCCAAAGGTTTTGACTACGTTATTAATTTTCTTACTCTAAGGGTGTGTCTGTGTGTATGTGGGTCTGTGTGTGTGTGTGTATGAGATATGAAGAGAATCTTTTTGCTCTGCTTTTATTTAATCTTTCTTCTGGTTCTGCTCCCTGCCCTCCCCCCCCCTTTCCAGTGATGACCTTAACGCTCAAGGAGGTATGCACTCTCTAAGAAGTACTTTGTTCCTATCCTCCATGTTTTAAGTGAGGACTGATGAATTCTTTGTTGCATTGAGCTTTCTGGATAACTTCCAATTTGTAACTTGATAAATGATCAGTCCTTTTAAGTTTCATAGTAGAAATCAATAAACGGCATTTTAATTGCTTAAAGGAAAAGGAAAGCAAGGGGAAAGAGCAAAGAAATTGTGAAGGGGTTAATTTCTGTCTAGAATGAAAAAGAGACTCCCTGAGGGCTTAGTGTGCATTGAAATTTAAGCTGCAACCTACAGTCTGGTTAATAACAATTCATGCAACTGTCAATCTTTTTGAGCAAAGTCATCAATATTTTACACTGGAAAATAACAACAATTAAGAATCAGGACCAAGAGAAGCATTTGAGGCAAAAGTGTTTCTAACAAGATAATGAATTCTACAATATAGAACAAACATTTCCAATAGGCATTGTAAGAAAGTTTTTACTGTGATTTTCTTTTCAAAGCAGAATGAATCACTGCTTTTTATCACACACTAAAGCACTGATGTACTGGTCAGATACCATAATTTCAGTCTGTAAAATTCAGATAGAAAAGTATTCTTATAGAAAAGTATTCTTGGACATGTAATAACACTAAAAGTATTTAACATTTACTCAGGACATACCATGTGCTAGGTGTTATTCTAAATATAAGATGAATTCAAAATGAAATGATAATCTAAATTAAGACAAATCTTGGCAAATTTTTACTTGATAAGCAAGCTAACTTGGAAAACACATAAAAAAATTCAAATCTCCAAATTTCCCCCAAATCAATTTTTATGTTTTAAGGAAGGTGAAGTTGTCTTTCATTTGTATTTATCATACTTATAATAAAAAGGAAAGCAGTGAGATATTTGACTCAAATTTCCATTTTATCTTTTACTGTTTTAGTTTCCCAGGCTTCTCAAAGCAAATACCATGAAATGGGTAGGGTTAAACAATAAGAATTTATTCACTCATGGTTTTGGGGCTGGGAAAATGTCCAAATCCCTCAGCTTCTCTGTCATGTGGCAAGGCACATGCTAGCTTCTCCTTGTCTCTCCCTTCTCTTCTGGGTTTCACTGATTTCAGTTTCTTGCTCCCTGTGGCTTTCTCTTTTTTTCTGTCTGAATTTCTTTTCTTATAAAGGACTTCAGTAATATTATAAAGATCCATCCTGATTGAGGTGAGTCATAACTTACCCGAAGTAGTGTCATCAAAAGTGTTCACGATGGGTTCACACCCACAGGAGTGGATTAACTTTAAGAACATGTTTTTCTGGGGTACAGTCAGTTTCAAACCACCACAATTACCTAAGCTTGAATTAAGATTTGCACATTTTCATGCTAGTTTAGGTTTAAATTTTAAACACTGTTTTCCTCTTATTTGGAAGTTCACCAACCAAAGACCACCCAAAACACACATATAGTCAAAATCCAAATTTAAATTTATTTACCTTTTTACAGCCAAAGTAAAAACGCCCCATGGAGACCTAGGAGGGTATCAGTAAGGAGCAGTGGGGGCGAAGATTCTGAAAATAATTTTGTCTAGGAAGGTATGACCAGCTCTGAATTAGAGCTTTCACTAAGTAGGATCAGTTTTGGTAATTGTGTATCTCAACGCCTTTTGTCTAGGAGATGGGAATAGTAAGGCAAGGCTCAAGTTATATTGGTAAAGAAACAATGATCACTCGACAAAGGTGATGTTAATAGTTTTTCCAGTTTGTGGTTCTACCTTGTCTATGCTCAGATAAAAGAATTGTACCTATTAAAAGATGAATTCGGCTCTTTTGTGTAGTCTGAGTCCTGTTGGAACTTTTGGCATAGTGTTCTTAGGAACATCACAAGATGATTAGCACCATTTTCTCACTCATATTGTAATTTAGTCATGGTTTTGGTTTGCTAATGCAGCCATTACACAAAATACCAGAGATGGATTGGCTTTTATAAAGGGGGGTTATTTGATTACAAAGTTACAGTCCCAAGGACATAAAAGCGTCCAAACAAAGGCATCAACAAGCAGATACCTTCTCTGAAGAATGGTTGATGGCATCCCGAAAACCTCTCTCAGCTGGGAAGGCACATAGCTGGTGTCTGCTGGTCCCAGGTTGTGTTTCAGCTCCTGCTTTTCAAAATGGCATCCTACGAAATGTCTCTGGGTTTGTTTCTCTTAGCTCTATGGAACAGGTTCTGGCTAGTGTCTCTTAGTGCCTGTAAGCATCAGTGTCAGCAAGCATCTGGACCTGTGTGGCTCTTTTTAAAGGACGCCAATAAACTAATCAAGACCCACACTGAGTGGGCAGGGCCACACCTCCAAGGAAATAATTCAGAGTTATCACCTACAGTTGAGTGAGTCACAGCTTCATGGAAACAACCTAACCCAAGTATCCCACAAGATTGGATTAAAAGATCATGGCTTTTTTTGGGGGGACATAATATATCCAAACCAGCACAATCATTTTAGTCCTATTGGAACTTTTGGCATAGTGTTCTTAGGAACATCACAAGATAATTAGCACCATTTTCTCACTCATATTGTAATTTAGTCATTTTAGAAATAATTCCCCACATGAAGCAATTAGATAAGAAATACACTCTATGAAAAATACTTAAGGAGACAGGTAATTTTTTAGGTGTTTATATAAAATATATATTTCTAAAATCATGGTTTTATTAATGTGTATATGAAATATTACTCAACAGTGTTGTCACAGAAGTCTTAGAGTATGCAATTTTCTCTATCAAATTCATTTATATGGCTCTCTTCCAGGAAATTGGGAGTGATTTTAAAGTAATCTCCTAATTGCTTTAGCACCTATGGATAGGACCCAAATGTTTTACCTTCATCAGATTACATATTGTTTTGGTTTGCTAAAGCTGCTGGAATGAATATACCATAAATGGATTGGCTTTTAGCAATGGGGGTGTGTTTAGTTACAAGTTACAATTGTAAGGCTGTGAAAATGTCCATCTGTAAGGCAAACTCTGGATTTCATCTCTTAGCTTCTCTGAGCTCTCTGAGTTTCATCTGTCTTTTGTTCTCTCATAAAGGGCCCCAGCAAGGGGATTAAGACCCACCTTGAATGGGCTGTGTCACATCTCCATGGAAATAATCTAATCAAAGTGTCTCACCCAACAATAGGTCAGCCCCCAAAGTAATGGATTAAAAGAACATGGCCTTCAAACCAGCACTTTGCACCCCATCATAAAAAAAAAAAAAAAAAAAAAATCTGTTTTGCTTTGCTAAAGTTGCTAGAATGCAATAATGGGTCGTTTTTCATTTCCAAAAGAAGTTGATTGGCTTTTTCAGTGGAGTTTATTAGGTTACAAATTTATAGTTCTAAGACCATGAAAATGTCCCAATTAAGGCATCAACAGGATGATGACTTCTCTGAAGAAAGGCTGATATGGAATCCAGAGTTACTCTGTCACATGGAGACATCTGCTGATCCTTCTCTCCCGAAATCTGTTTACAAAATTTGCAATAAATATATGACTTATTTTTGAATGAAATTTTTGGAACAAAGTAGTCTGTTTTTCATAAATGTTAATAAAAACATTCTATCCTATATGATAGACTGTCCCTATATGTATGGCATACTTGATCTTGTATTTAAGTGGAGACTCAGTCACATTCTCCATGAGTCTCCACAATGCTAGAGACCTTTATTTGAACTGGCAAATGAGATTCACTGACAAGAAGGAAGAGAAGCAAAAAATTATTTGATTATATTAGGAATTCAATGAAAAATAGTAATTTTCCATCAGTTAAAATCATAATTATTCAGCTAACAAAAGTGAGGAATAAGGGTAAGTTTTTAGTTAAAGGAAAGTGTAGTGGATTTTGGGAAAACTACAGATTCCACCTAGAAAAAAATTGTCAGAATATTTTAATGGAAGATGTTAAATCTTTCCAGCAAAAAGTGACTTACCTGGCATTCACTGTTTTTCTTCCTATCTGGATTTTCACTTTTGCTCACATTAGTGATATTTTATGGTAAGAAACTTGAATTAGGTTACTATATCAGTTAGATACTGTAAGAAATGGTTAAATTTAGCTTTCACATGAAGGCAACATAGAATAGGGAAAATGGATACTCAGCAGCAGAACTGGCTTAAACTGACCCAGTGGTAAAGGGAAGGAGAGAGAGAGCCATGACATAAGCCTAGAACCAGTGCCAGATCCTTATATTGGAAAAATAACCAGGGTTACTGGAATGTAAAGGGATGTGGGGGTATAATCAAAGACAGGACTCTAGGCAAGAAATTTAAATAGCTAACTCTCTCTGATATGCTGTACAATTCAAAGTCTCAAAGAGGGGATAGTTATCTCTCTCTGATAGGCTGTATAATTTAAAATCCCAAAGGCTGGCTAGTTAGCTCTCTTGGACAGATTGTACCCTCTGGAGTATCCAGCTAATGGAGAAACAGGGGAGGGTCTTGCATATTAGCCCTAGGATATAAAATTTTGCTGTGTTTTTTTGTTTGGCATGCCTGCCAAGTTTCTGGCTGTGCATCCATTCTTGCAAGATTGTGAATAAATTATTTTCTCCTCCATAATTGGGTGAGCATTTTTAGGTAAAAATATTTAAGGAAATCAAGGGGGCACTTAATTTTGCTGAAGAATCATATTACATTTTCTATTTATTTTCCTACTGTCCCAGGAGGATAATTGCATATCTTTTCCTTTCATGTCAAACTTACAACCCCTGGTCTGATTTCATAATCTCATATCTATTGCATACACATGCACATACATGCAGAAAAAAGAAAAAGAAAAATTGAAGCCAGTAGTACATTGATTCCCTTATGTGGATCTCTAGTGATTCTGCTATAAATCATTAGTTCTCAAAGTGTGGTCCCTAGACCAACAGCATCATCATCCCTGGGGATTTGATAGAGTTGTAAATTTTGGAACTCCACCTCAGACCCATGGAATCAGAAACTCTCAGAAGGTGCCCAGTAGCCTGTACTTTAACAAGTCCTTTAGGTGATTCTGATGCAATCTAAAATTTGGGAACAACTCCTATAAAAGTAATGTTGACATCTTAGCTAGGGTCAATTCCTCTACATATTTACTAGATCTGATTCCCACTCCTAACTTAATGGCATTCCCTTCTCTCTTTCCATCACTTTTTCTCTCTGCACTATATCATGTTCATCAGTAGTACTGTATGCAAAATTTTCAAGCCCCAGTGCAAAATGAAAACATAGTAATCCCTCTTCAAAAAGTAGGGAAGAGGAACTTTGGGGAAGATGGTGGAGTTGAGAGCTCCAGGACACACTCATTCCTCTGAAACAGCTGGTAAACCTCTATGAACTATCTAAAATAATTTTTCTGCAGCTCTGGAGACCAGATGAACACTGTACAGCAAAAAGGGAAGAGCAGGTGAAGGAGGCAGATAAACTGCAGTAAATAACTGTGAGTAGGGAGGTGGGGCAAGATGGCAGAATGGTGTGGTGTGGAATCTAGTTACCCTTCTAGGGCATCTGGTAAATAGCCAGGAACTCTCTGGAACAGCCATGTTTTGGGGGACTTCTGTTAATGGTCATGCATTGTACACTAATGTATAATGGGGTGAATGGCTGAGATCCCAGCAAAAAACTGTAAGCTTCCCTGACCAGAGGGCTTGCAGCCCTCCCCCTGATGCATAGCAGACTGTTCTGGAGGTGGTTCCCCAAGGGAAAAAGAAACAAACTGTGTTGGGAGCAAGGAGGGGTCTCAAGCTGGCCCTTATTGCAAAAATAATTAACAAATTCAGACTGCTGAATAAAAGCTCCAAGTACAGATAAATCAGAAGTGGGCAAATAATGAGCAAAAAGGAATCTATCCCACAGAGAGGAGGCAGGGCTGAAAACAACAGCAAAAACAAAACAAAGCAAACAAACAAACAAAAAAGAGATTTTTGGACTTGGAGGTGTTCAGAATACTGGAAAAGGGCTGAGCTCCAAGAAAAAGGGGCACATAGAAACAAGTACCAATTGAGGCTCTGGGTCCCAAACCTAGGGAGCTGGGTTCTGGCTCTGAAAAGGGTTGTTTTTGTTTTGTTTTGTTTTTCCTTTTTCTTCCTCTTTTCCTTCCTGACTCTCTGACTCTGTATCTTTTTTACTTTAAAATAGCTCATCAGAGCTCCTGCTTCAAGACTGTCCTGGGCAAGGGTGGAATTAAGAATTAAAGTTGTCAGAGAGTAACTATTCATATGAAAGAGTTAATAGACTAAACAGTTTATCAACCCATACCAGGAATGAGAAAACATGGGAGCTGGGGAAAGGTCCAGAGATTTTTTTTTCTTTCTTTGTTTTTTTTTTTCTTTTAATTGAAATAACTATTCCAAGGAGCTCAATACCAAAAGCTTCATATATTTGCAACTGGCCCCTGGACCCAAGCAAGGGCAGAGCTAAGATAGGTCTGAGAGACAAAGCAATGAGTCTAGCAGGGAAGACAATTCCTAAAGGTCATAAAATCTCCAAGAAAAGAGGGGGTGGGGCCCAGCTCAAGTGGTGACCCTCCTTCAGAGAACTCAGACCACAGGGACTGGAAAATGGAAACTAGCTTGAGTCACCCACATCCTTGGCAAGGACAGGGCTTGTAAGAGTTAAAGGAAACTGTGACAACCCTCTGCACTGTGGGGAGCTGCAAGCTGAGAAGCACCACCTGCTGGACAGGATAGGAAAAGCACAGAGTCTAGAGGCTTGACAGGAGGATCTCATTCTCAGTGAAAACCATACCCACATCCAAGACCTGGGCCTGTCTGGACTTGGAAAATCTGATTGGGGTTGATCATATCTAAGGAGATACTCTTAAAAAGAGATACATAGTAGGAGGGCAAGAACCAGAAAAACAAGAGGTGAAACATGCTGGTCAACTAAACAGAAGCTATTTTAGAGGTCTAGAATAAGTTGAACTGAATGCCAAAGAAGAGATAGAGAACAAAGACAATCAAGAAAATACTAGGTAAAAGAAAATGAGCTCCAGAATAAACTAAACAAGAAAATCATATGCAAAGATAGCTAAATAATGAACCATACTAGGAAACACAAAAATAAGGACCAGTCAAAGGAACAAATTAACACTTCAACTGAGATACAGGAATTGAAAAAAACTAATTAATCAAACAAATCTCCTAAATCAATTCAAAAATCAAATAAATGAGTTGAGGGAAGATATGGCAAAAGAGATGAAGGATATAAAGAAGACATTGGACAAACAGTAGGAAGAACCAAAAGTATGAAAAAACAAATGGTAGAATTTATGGGAATGAAAGGCAAAATAGAAGAGATGAAAAACACTATGGAGACTTACAACACCAAATATGAAGAGGCAGAAGGAAGGATAAGTGAATTAAAAGACAGGACATCTATCCTACATACAAAGGAACAGAGAAGGAAAAGAATGGAAAAAATATGAGCAGGGCCTTAGGGAACTGAATGACAATATGAAGCATACAAATATATGTGTTATGGGTGTCCCAGAAGAAGAGAAGGGAAAAAGGGGCAGAAAAAATAATAGAAGAAATAATCACTGAAAAATTCCCAACTCTTTTGAAAGACAGAAAATTAGAGATTCAAGAAGTACAGTGTACCCCAAACAGAATAGATCTAAAAGGACCTACACCGAGACACTTACTGAAAAGACTGTCCAATGTCAAAGACAAAGAGAGAATTCTGAAAGCAGCAAGAGAAAAGCAATCCATCACATACAAGGGAAGCTTGATAAGACTATGTACAGATTTCTCTCCAGAAACCATGGAGGCAAGAAGCAGTGATATGATATGCTTAAGATATTGAAAGAGAAAAACTGCAGAGCAAGAATTCTATATTGGACAAAACTGTCTTTAAAAAATGAGGGAGAGATTAAAATATTTTCAGAAAAATAGACACTGAGAGATTTTGTGAATAAGAGTACTGCACTACAAAAAAATACTAAAAAGAGTGCTAGGGGCTGAAAGCAAAAGACAGGAGAGAGAGGTTTGGAGAAGAGTGTAGAAATTAAGACTATCAAGAATTGTAAAAGGAGAGAGATAGAACAAATAAGATATGACATATAAGATCCAAAAGACCAAATGGTAGAAGAAAGTACTGCCCTTACAGTAATAACACTAAATGTTAATGGATTAAACTCCCAAATGAAAAGACACAGACTGGAAGAATGGATTCGAAGACAAGGACAATCTATATGCTGTCTATAAGAAACTTGGTTTAGACACAAGGACAAACAGGCTGAAAGTGAAAGATTGGAAAAAGATATATCATGCAATGACAACCAGAAAAAAGAAGGAGTACCTATATTAACATCAGACAAATTAGAATTCAAATGTAAAACAATTAACAGAGCTAAAGAAGGACACTATATATTAATAAAAGGGACAATTCATCAGAAAAACATAGAAATCATAAATATTTATGCAGGGAGCCAGTGTGCCCCAAAATACATGAGACAAACACTAACAGCACTGAAGAGAGAAGTAGATACCTGTACAATAATACTTGGAAACTTAAGTACACCACTCTCATCAATGGATAAAACATCTAGACAGAGGATCAATAAGGAAACAGAGATGTTGAATTGTACAATAAATGAACTAGTCTTGACAGACATTTATACACTACACCTCACAACAGCAAGGTTCACATTTTTCTCAAGTGCTCATGGATCATTCTCAGGGAGAGACCACATGTTGGGTCTCAAAACAATACTCAACAAATTTTTTAAAAATTGATATTATACAAAGCACCTTCTTGGATCATAATGGAATGATGCTAGAAATCAATAACAGGCAGAAGGCCAGAAAATTCACTGATATAAAGCATACTACAAAGCTACAGTTGTCAAAACAGCATGGTACTGGCATAAATATAGTTATATCAAACAATGGAATTAAATTTTGAGTGCTCATAAATAGACTCATCTACAGATAATTGATCTTAGATAAGACCATCAAGCCAAAGCAACTGGGACAGAGTAGTCTCTTCAATAAATAGTGTTTGGAGAACTAGATATCCATATCCAAAAGAATGAAAGAGGACTCATATTTCACATCTTATATAAAAATTAACTCAAAATGGATCAAAGACCTAAACATTAGCACTAAGACCATAAGACTTTTAAAAGAAAATGTATGGAAATATCTTAAAGATCTTATGAAAGGAGGTAGTTTCCTAGACCTTACAACCAAAGTGTGGGCAATCAAAGAAGAAATAGATAAATGGGATTTCCTCAAAATCAAACACCTTAGCACTTCAAAGGACTTTTTCAGAAAAGTAGAAAGGCAGCCTATGAAATGGGAGATATTTGGAAACCACATATGAGATAAGGGTTTAATATCCAGAATATATAAAGAGATCCTACAGCTCAACAACAGAAAGAAAAACAACCTGATTTTAAAAATGGGCAAAAGACATGGACAAACACTTTTCTGAAGAAGAAACACAAATTGCTCAAAAATATATGAAAAGACGCTTAACTTTACTATTAGGGAAATGCAAATCAAAACCACAATGAGATATCATCTCACACCTACTAGAATGTCAACTATCCAAAAAAACAGAAAAATACAAGTGCTGGAGAGGATGTGGAGAAACAGGCACACTTATTCACTGTTAGTGGGAATTTAGAATGGTGCAGCCACTCTGGAAGGCAGTGTGGCAGTTCCTCAGGAATTAAGTATAGAATTATCATATGTTCCAGCAATTCCATTACTAGTTATATACTCAGAGGAAATGAAAACTAAGACATGGATGGACATTTGTAAACTGATGTTTATAGTGGCATTATTTATGATTGCCAAGAGATGGAAACAGCCCAAATGTCCATCAATGGACATAAACAAACTGTAGTATACACACACAATGGAAAATTATGAAACTGTAAGAAAGAAAAAAAAGTCAGGAAGATACAATAATGTGGATGAACCTTGTGGTTCAAAGGACAAATACTGTATGGTCTCACTAATATGAACTATTATATGACCCTTCCCATTAATATGACCAGTCTCAAAGGTTGAGAGTTAAAAGCTGAGTACATAGGTTATCAGGAGATAGAAACAAGGTAGTGATCTGGCATTTTACTACAGTGTTCAACAGTAGTTATTTTATAGATCCAGAAATGAATCGTATAATCCTGTGTGATGGTAGCACAATATTGTAAGTACACTGAACAAAGATGTCTGTGAATAAAGCTGAAAGAGGAGAACTAGGGGCATGTATGACACCAGAAGGAAAGATAGATGATACAAACTGGGACTGTATGTAGTGAAACCTAGAGTGGCCAAGGATGGTGACTAAATATACAAATATAAAAATGTTTTCTCATATGGGAGAACAAATGAACATCAACCTTGAAAGATTTTGGAAAAAGGATTGAATTAGGGAAAAATATAATCAAGGTAAACTAGAGTTTATGGTTAACAGTAACATTATAATATTCTTCCATCAAATGTAACAAAGATAATATACCAAACTAAATGTCTATTAGAAGGAGATACAAGGGAGAGGTATGGGATTCTTGATAGTGGTGTTGCTGTCTGACCTTATTATACTGTTTTGCATGGTATTTTAATTTTTCAAAATCTTTTTTATTATTCTTTAAAATTTTTGGAGTAATGATTATGTTCAAGTTCTGATTGTGTTGATGAATGCACAACTACATGATGACAGTGTGAACAATTGATTGTACACTGTAGATGATTGTATTTGTATGTGAATATCTCTCTTTAAAATTGCAGGGAAAAATACAAACGGTACTAGTGCTGGAGAAAACATGGAGAGAGGGATGTACCAGTTTACTGTTGGTGGGGAAGTAGAATGTTTTAGCCTATCTAGGGGACAGTGTGGTGGTTCATAAGAAGCTAAGTATGTTGGTGCCATAAGGTCCTGCAACCTCATTATGTGTTACATATTTGGAAGATCTGAGAGCAGGATCATGAATGGACATTGATACACTGGTGTTTATGGTGGCAGTATTCATGATTTGCAATGGATTGAGGTGGTCTAAGGGTACATAATCTGATGAACAGAGTGGTGAACTGTGGTGTATGAATGCAACAGACTATTGAATAGCTGCAAGAAGGAATGAAGCTGTGAGACATTCAAATAAATGAATGGATCTTGAGGACAGAATTTTGAGTGAAATAAAACCAGAAACAAAAAGATAAACATTATAATACATTATACATTATACATCATACATTATAATACATTATAATACATTATAATACCTCACTAATATAAATACAATGTGTAAAATCTGAGAATTGAATCTTAGAGCCCAGCTTATCAGGGAAACTTATTGTAGTGGTCCTTAGATTGTAAGCTCTTAAAGTAGTTCATCTATTCCTGAGGTGTAATGGTTATCCCCAAATTCTGAGATGCTGAGCTCTTCATGTGTAACCTGGGGTCTCTGCAGCTTTGGATACCTGTGTGACACCTGAAACTCAGAGCTAGAACTCAGCAGCTATGAATGTCAGTATTGCCTCATACAGAAACTGTTAAGAAAAAAAAGCTGAAAAAGAGTTTGGGCTTTAATCAGAGATAAGAATGAAGAGGATCAGATTAGGACTAAGGCAAATCAGGCCAAAGGGTAAAGAATGATACTGACTGTGTTTTAAAACTTCAACTTCAGTGTGAGACCAAGGGAAAAAAGGTTTATTTGGTGCAGGATCTGTATTTTCTGCACCACACTAAATAATTTAACTTGCATGGTCAGTTTGTTTAAACACCATAATTACATGGAACTTTGAATAGGAAGTGAGATTTGGTAGTACAGGTTAGTGTGAAACCCCAATATATCCCAAAGTAATTTTGGCAGAGAATAAAAATATATTTGCAGGGCCCCCCTGAAGTACTGGGGGGAAATGCAGAAATTTTGAACTTCTCCACCTGGGTTATCACTGATATTCTCACAAACTTTGAGAGCTAACAAATTGGTAGGATGAGCCCTCAATCTTGGAGCTTGCTTTATAAATCTTGTTACAGAAAAGGGAAGTCAAAGCCTACTTATAATTGTGCCTAAGTGTCTCCACCAGAAAACCTCTGTTGCTCAGATGGTGCCCAAACTCTTTCTCTAAGCCCACTTGGCAGGTGAACTCACTGTCCTCCCCCAACATGGTATATGACTCTCAGAGGTGGAAATCTCCCTGGCAACATGGGACATGACACCCAGGGATAAGCCTGGATCTGGCATCATGGTATTGAGAAAATCTTCTTGACCAAAATGGAGAAATGAAATGAAACAGAATAAAGTTTTGGTGGCTGAGAGATTTCAAACGGAGTTGAGAGGTCACTCTGGAAGGCATTCTTATATGCTGTATTGATAACCCTCTTTAGTTTTTAGTGTATTGGAATAGCTGAAAGGAAATACATGAAACGGTCAAACAGGAACCCAGTAGCAGTGATTCTGGAAGGTGATTGCATAACTATGCAGCTTACATGGTGTGACTGTGTGATTGTGAATACCTGATGGCTCACACTCCCTTTATCCAGTGTATGGACAGATGAGTAGAAAAATGGGGACAACAACTAATGAAAGATAGAATGGGATGGGAGGATGGAAAGTTTTAGGTGTTCTTTTTAACTTTTTATTTGCTTTTGGAATGAGGAAAATGTTCAAAAATTGATTCTGGTGATGAATGCACAACTATATGATGGTACTGTCAATAATTGGTTGTTCACTGTGAATGATTGTAGGGTATGTGAATATAACTCAGTAAAACCAGATTAAAAAAAAAATAACTGTGAGTAGTACTCTCCATGTGGTGCCTATTGGTGCTCATCCAATACTCTCAGGGAAGGCTGCCTTGGAATCCAACCCCTGGTTAGCTGCTGCTGTCAGAAAGGGACATAAAAATCCTTTCCCTCAAAATGGGGTAGGGGTATGACCAAACACTGATCATGGCTTTTGATTAGTGAATTTGGATCACTAGGTCCCTGGTGTAAAATTCTGTTTCAGCCTACTCTGGACAAAAGCAGTGGCAGCCTCTTTTTCAACCTGCACTCAACAGGGGCCAGAGCTGTGAAAGTTTAAAGACACAGTGCCTCCTTAGGGCTGTGAGGACAGTTTGCTGAAGGTTGACAACTGCTGGGCAGGTTGGGAAAGTGCAGCTTCCAGGAACTGTTAAAAAAGCTTTTGGCATTTTTCCTGACCCTCTCCCAGGCCACTTTGGAGCAAGTTTACCTCACCTTCATGAGTTTCTGGCCTTACTTTAACTGAGAAATGATGACTTGGGAAAGTGCTCTCCAGGGTGAGCCTACTCCACAAATTTGTTCTCCAGTATAAGCAGCTAGAGACAATGAGAAGAGCATTAAAAAACTACAAAAAAATAAAAGTAAAAAAAATAAAAGATCACTGGGAGTAAACAATTGCACCCTTAAACAATCTTAAAAGTTGTACAGCATATACAGGGAAAAAATCAAGTGGAGAAGAGTTGAAATATCTGATCAGTTAAACACAGAATATTCTAAAGTTCTAGAAGAAGTTGAAGCAAGTGTCAAGGAAAAGCCTTAACACAAAGTCAATCAATTCCTTCTTAGACAACAGGGAAAAACAAGCATTCAGAGTTTACTCATCAAGATAATCAAATGCCTAGACATCGCCAAAAATTTACAAGCCATACTAAAAAAAGAGAAAGAAATGGCCCAATCAAATGAATAGATTAAAGCTTTAAAGGAGACATGGAATTTGGAATGACTAATCAAAGATGTTCAAACAAATCTCCTAAATGAATTCAAGGAGAGGAAGAAAATTATGGCTAAAGAGATAAAGGATATTAATAAGACAGAGTGTGAGCAAAAAGAAGAATTGGAAAATATTAAAAGAAGCATAAGGGAAATTATGGGAATGAAAGTCACAGTAGAAGAGATTAAAAATACACTAAAGGCAAACAACAGCCGACTTAGAAGAAAGAATCAGTTAACTAGAAGACAGGATAAACAAATCTTACAGACAGAAGAGCAGAGAAAAGATTGGAAAAAATTGAGCACAGTCTTAGGGATTTGAATGACAGCACAAAGCACCCAAACATATGCATCATGGTTGTCCCAGAAGGAGAAGTGAAGGAAAAGGGGGCAGAAAAAATATTTGAGGAAATAATGGCTTAACATTCCTCCACTTTTATGAAAAACATAAATGTACATGCCCAATAAGTGCAACATACTCCAAACTGAGTAAATGCTAATAGACCTACTCTGAGACATAGACTAATAAGAACATAAAATGTCAAAGATAAAAAGAGAATCCTGAAAGCAGCAAGAGAAAGTGATTTGTCACATACAAGGGAACTGCAATAAGACTAGGTTCTGAATTCTCATCAGAAACCATGGAGGTGAGAAGGTGGTGGAGTGATATATTAAAGGAACTGAAAGAGAAAAACTGCCAGCCAAGAATTGTTTACATGGAAAAATGTTCCATAAAAAATAAGGGAAAGTCTAAAATATTCACAGATAAATATAAACTGAGAGAGTTCTTCAACAAGAGACCTGCCCTACAAGAAATCCTAAGGGAATTTCTGCAAGCTTAAAGGAAAAGACAGGAGAGAGAGAGAGACTTGAAGTAGAGTGTACATATGAAGATTATCAGTAAAGGAAAACAAAAGGGTAAAAATTGACACACAAAAAAATAATTGATAAACCAAAGGATAAAATGGTTGAAGTAAGTACTGCCTTTAAAATAGTTACATTGAATGTTAGTGGATTTAACTCCACAGTTTTAACACACAGATCAGAATAATGGATAAAAAAATTGTTATTCAAATATATACTGTCTACAAGAGACACAAATAGGTTGATAGTGACAGGTTGGAAAAAGACATTCCATGCAAACAGTAACCAAAAGAAGCTGGGTAGCTCTACTAATATCAGACAGAATAGACCTTAAATGCAAAACTGTTATAAGAGATAAAGAAGGACACTATAAATAATAGCAGCAATCAACCAAGAAGAAATAATGATTATAAATATTTGTGAACCTAACCACAGTGCTCCAAAATACATGAGTCAAACACTTACAAAACTGAAGGGAAAGATAGATGTCTCCACAATAATAGATGGGACTTCAATACACAACTCTCTTCAATAGGTATAATTCTTGACAGAAGATCAATAAGGAAACAGACAACTTGAATAATATGGAAAATGAACCAGATATAACAGATATCTACAGAACATTGTACCCCAAAACAGCAGGATATACATTCCTCTCAAGTGTTATGGATCATTCTCCAGGAGAGACACACATTGGGTCACAAAACAGATCTCAATAAAGTTAAAAAGATTGAAATTCTACAAAGGACTTCCTCTGACCACATTGGAATGAGGCTGGAAATCAATAACGTGGAGATCTGGAAAATTCACAAATATATGGAATTTAGCTAACACACTCCTAAACAATCAGCGGGACAAAGAAGAAATTGTGAGAGATATCAGTAAATATCTAAAGATGAATAAAAATGAGAACACAACATTCAAACTTTATGGGATGCAGTGAAGGCAGTGATGGGAGGGAAATTTATATCCCTACACATACATTAAAAAAGAAGAAAAAGTTAAAATAAAAGACCTGACTGTACACCTGGAGGAACTATAAAAAGACAGTGAGGCTGGCGGGGCAAGATGGCAGACTGGTGAGCTGTATGTTTTAGTTACTCCTCCAGGAAAGTAGGTAGAAAGCCAGGAAATGCGTGGACTGGACACCACAGAGCAATCTGACTTTGGGCATACTTCATACAACACTCATGAAAACATGGAACTGCTGAGATCAGCGAAATCTGTAAGTTTTTGCGGCCAGGGGACCCGCGCCCCTCCCTGCCAGGCTCAGTCCCCTGGGAGGAGGGGCTGTCAGCTCCAGGAAGGAGAAGGGAGAACTGCAGTGGCAGCCCTTATCGGAAACTCATTCTACTGATCCAAATTCCAACCATAGACAGACTGAGACCAGACACCAGAGAATCTGAGAGCAGCCAGCCCAGCAGAGAGGAGACAGGCATAGAGAAAAAAAACAACATGAAAAACTCCAAAATAAAAGCGGAGGATTTTTGGAGTTCTGGTGAACATAGAAAGGGGAAGGGCAGAGCTCAGGCCGGAGCTCAGGCCCTGAGGCACATATGCAAATCCCGAAGAAAAGCTGATCTCTCTGCCCTGTGGACCTTTCCTTAATGGCCCTGGTTGCTGTGTCTCTTAGCATTTCAATAACCCATTAGATCTCTGAGGAGGGCCCTTTTTTTTTTTTTTTTTTTTAATCCTTTTTTCTTTTTCTAAAACAATTACACTAAGAAGCCCAATACAGAAAGCTTCAAAGACTTGCAATTTGGGCAGGTCAAGTCAAGAGAAGAACTAAGAGAGCTCTGAGACAAAACGCAATAATCCAGTGGCTGAGAAAATTCACTAAACACCACAACTTCCCAAGACAAGAGGGTTGTCCGCTCACAGCCATCATCCTGGTAGACAGGAAACACTCCTGCTCATCGCCAGCCCCATAACCCAGAGCTGCCCCAGACAACCCAGTGTGACGGAAGTGCTTCAAATAACAGGCACACACCACAAAACTGGGCGTGGACATTAGCCTTCCCTGCAACCTCAGCTGATTGTCCCAGAGTTGGGAAGGTAGAGCAGTGTGAATTAACAAAGCCCCATTCAGCCATCATTTCAGCAGACTAGGAGCCTCCCTACACAGCCCAGCAGCCCAGAACTGCCCTGGGGGGACGGCACTCACATGTGACATAGCACAGTCATCCCTCAACAGAGGACCCGGGGTGCACGGCCTGGAAGAGGGGCCCACTTGCAAGTCTCAGGAGCCATACACCAATACCAAGGACTTGAGGGTCAGTGGCAGAGACAAACTGTGGCAGGACTGAACTGAAGGATTAGACTATTGCAGCAGCTTTAAAACTCTAGGATCACCAGGGAGATTTGATTGTTAGAGCCACCCCCCATCCCTGACTGCCCAGAAACACGCCCCATATACAGGGCAGGCAACACCAACTACACACGCAAGCTTGGTACACCAATTGGACCACACAAGACTCACTCCCACACTCACCAAAAAGGCTAAGCAGGGGAGAACTGGCTTGTGGAGAACAGGTGGCTCGTGGACGCCACCTGCTGGTTAGTTAGAGAAAGTGTAATCCACGAAGCTGTAGAACTGATAAATCAGAGATAAGGACTTCAATTGGTCTACACATCCTAAAAGAACCCTATCAAGTTCAGCAAATGCCACGAGGCCAAAAACAACAGAAAATTATAAAGCATATGAAAAAACCAGACGATAAGGATAACCCAAGCCCAAGCACCCAAATCAAAAGATCAGAAGAGACACAGCACCTAGAGCAGCTACTCAAAGAACTAAAGATGAACAATGAGACCCTAGTACGGGATACAAAGGAAATCAAGAAGACCCTAGAAGAGCATAAAGAAGACATTGCAAGACTAAATAAAAAAATGGATGATCTTATGCAAATTAAAGAAACTGTTGACCAAATTAAAAAGATTCTGGACACTCATAATACAAGACTAGAGGAAGTAGAACAACAAATCAGTGACCTGGAAGATGACAGAATGGAAAATGAAAGCATAAAAGAAAGAATGGGGAAAAAAAATTGAAAAAATCGAAACGGACCTCAGGGATATGATAGATAATATGAAACGTCCAAATATAAGACTCATTGGTGTCCCAGAAGGGGAAGAAAAGGGTAAAGGTCTAGGAAGAGTATTCAAAGAAATTGTTGGGGAAAACTTCCCAAATCTTCTAAACAATATAAATACGCAAATCATAAATGCTCAGCGAACTCCAAATAGAATAAATCCAAATAAACCCACTCTGAGACATATACTGATCACACTGTCAAACACAGAAGAGAAAGAGCAAGTTCTGAAAGCAGCAAGAGAAAAGCAATTCACAACATACAAAGGAAACAGCATAAGACTAAGTAGTGACTACTCAGCAACCACCATGGAGGCGAGAAGGCAGTGGCACGATATATTTAAAATTCTGAGTGAGAAAAATTTCCAGCCAAGAATACTTTATCCAGCAAAGCTCTCCTTCAAATTTGAGGGAGAGCTTAAATTTTTCACAGACAAACAAATGCTGAGAGAATTTGCTAACAAGAGACCTGCCCTATTGGAGATACTAAAGGGAGCCCTACAGACAGAGAAACAAAGAATGGACAGAGAGATTTGGAGAAAGGTTCAGTACTAAAGAGATTCAGTATGGGTACAATAAAGGATATTAATAGACAGAGGGGAAAAATATGACAAACATAAACCAAAGGATAAGATGGCTGATTCAAGAAATGCCTTCACGGTTATAACGTTGAATGTAAATGGATTAAACTCCCCAATTAAAAGATATAGATTTGCAGAATGGATCAAAAAAAAATGAACCATCAATATGTTGCATACAAGAGACTCATCTTAGACACAGGGACACAAGGAAACTGAAAGTGAAAGGATGGAAAAAAATATTTCATGCAAGCTACAGCCAAAAGAAAGCAGGTGTAGCAATATTAATCTCAGATAAAATAGACTTCAAATGCAGGGATGTTTTGAGAGACAAAGAAGGCCACTACATACTAATAAAAGGGGCAATTCAGCAAGAAGAAATAACAATCATAAATGTCTATGCACCCACTCAAGGTGCCACAAAATACATGAGAGAAACACTGGCAAAACTAAAGGAAGCAATTGATGTTTCCACAATAATTGTGGGAGACTTCAACACATCACTCTCTCCTATAGATAGATCAACCAGACAGAAGACCAATAAGGAAATTGAAAACCTAAACAATCTGATAAATGAATTAGATTTAACAGACATATACAGGACATTACATCCCAAATCACCAGGATACACATACTTTTCTAGTGCTCACGGAACTTTCTCCAGAATAGATCATATGCTGGGACATAAAACAAGCCTCAATAAATTTAAAAAGATTGAAATTATTCAAAGCACATTCTCTGACCACAATGGAATACAATTAGAAGTCAATAACCATCAGAGACTTAGAAAATTCACAAATACCTGGAGGTTAAACAACACACTGCTAAACAATCAGTGGGTTAAAGAAGAAATAGCAAGAGAAATTGCTAAATATATAGAGACGAATGAAAATGAGAACACAACATACCAAAACCTATGGGATGCAGCAAAAGCAGTGCTAAGGGGGAAATTTATAGCACTAAACACATACATTAAAAAGGAAGAAAGAGCCAAAATCAAAGAACTAATGGATCAACTGAAGAAGCTAGAAAATGAACAGCAAACCAATCCTAAACCAAGTACAAGAAAAGAAATAACAAGGATTAAAGCAGAAATAAATGACATAGAGAACAAAAAAACAATAGAGAGGATAAATATCACCAAAAGTTGGTTCTTTGAGAAGATCAACAAGATTGACAAGCCCCTAGCTAGACTGACAAAATCAAAAAGAGAGAAGACCCATATAAACAAAATAATGAATGAGAAAGATGACATAACTGCAGATCCTGAAGAAAATAAACAAATTATAAGAGGATACTATGAACAACTGTATGGCAACAAACTGGATAATGTAGAGGAAATGGACAATTTCCTGGAAACTTATGAACAACCTAGACTGACCAGAGAAGAAATAGAAGGCCTCAACCAACCCATCACAAGCAAAGAGATCCAATCAGTCATCAAAAATCTTCCCACAAATAAATGCCCAGGGCCAGATGGCTTCACAGGGGAATTCTACCAAACTTTCCAGAAAGAACTGACACCAATCTTACTCAAACTCTTTCAAAACATTGAAGAAAATGGAACACTACCTAACTCATTTTATGAAGCTAACATCAATATAATACCAAAACCAGGCAAAGATGCTACAAAAAAGGAAAACTACCAGCCAATCTCCCTAATGAATATAGATGCAAAAATCCTCAACAAAATACTTGCAAATCGAATCCAAAGACACATTAAAAAAATCATACACCATGACCAAGTGGGGTTCATTCCAGGCATGCAAGGATGGTTCAACATAAGAAAATCAATCAATGTATTACAACACATTAACAAGTCAAAAGGGAAAAATCAATTGATCATCTCAATAGATGCTGAAACAGCATTTGACAAAATCCAACATCCCTTTTTAATAAAAACACTTCAAAAGGTAGGAATTGAAGGAAACTTCCTCAACATGATAAAGAGCATATATGAAAAACCCACAGCCAGCATAGTACTCAATGGTGAGAGACTGAAAGCCTTCCCTCTAAGATCAGGAACAAGACAAGGATGCCCGCTGTCACCACTGGTATTCAACATTGTGCTGGAAGTGCTAGCCAGGGCAATCCGGCAAGACAAAGAAATAAAAGGCATCCAAATTGGAAAAGAAGAAGTAAAACTGTCATTGTTTGCAGATGATATGATCTTATATCTAGAAAACCCTGAGAAATCGACGATACAGCTACTAGAGCTAATAAACAAATTTAGCAAAATAGCGGGATACAAGATTAATGCACATAAGTCAGTAATGTTTCTATATGCTAGAAATGAACAAACTGAAGAGACACTCAAGAAAAAGATACCATTTTCAATAGCAACTAAAAAAATCAAGTACCTAGGAATAAACTTAACCAAAGATGTAAAAGACCTATACAAAGAAAGCTACATAACTCTACTAAAAGAAATAGAAGGGGACCTTAAAAGATGGAAAAATATTCCATGTTCATGGATAGGAAGGCTAAATGTCATTAAGATGTCAATTCTACCCAAATTCATCTACAGATTCAATGCAATCCCAATCAAAATTCCAACAACCTACTTTGCAGACTTGGAAAAGCTAGTTATCAAATTTATTTGGAAAGGGAAGATGCCTCGAATTGCTAAAGACACTCTAAAAAAGAAAAACGAAGTGGGAGGACTTACACTCCCTGACTTTGAAGCTTATTATAAAGCCACAGTTGCCAAAACAGCATGGTACTGGCACAAAGATAGACATATAGATCAATGGAATCGAATTGAGAATTCAGAGATAGACCCCCAGATCTATGGCTGACTGATCTTTGATAAGGCCCCCAAAGTCACTGAACTGAGTCATAATGGTCTTTTCAACAAATGGGGCTGGGAGAGTTGGATATCCATATCCAAAAGAATGAAAGAGGACCCCTACCTCACCCCCTACACAAAAATTAACTCAAAATGGACCAAAGATCTCAATATAAAAGAAAGTACCATAAAACTCCTAGAAGATAATGTAGGAAAACTTCTTCAAGACCTTGTATTAGGCAGCCACTTCCTAGACTTTACACCCAAAGCACAAGCAACAAAAGAGAAAATAGATAAATGGGAACTCCTCAAGCTTAGAAGTTTCTGCACCTCGAAGGAATTTCTCAAACAGGTAAAGAGGCAGCCAACTCAATGGGAAAAAATTTTTGGAAACCATGTATCTGACAAAAGACTGATATCTTGCATATATAAAGAAATCCTACAACTCAATGACAATAGTACAGTTGGCCCAATTATAAAATGGGCAAAAGATATGAAAAGACAGTTCTCTGAAGAGGAAATACAAATGGCCAAGAAACACATGAAAAAATGTTCAGCTTCACTAGCTATTAGAGAGATGCAAATTAAGACCACAATGAGATACCATCTAACACTGGTTAGAATGACTACCATTAAACAAACAGGAAACTACAAATGCTGGAGGGGATGTGGAGAAATTGGAACTCTTATTCATTGTTGGTGGGACTGTATAATGGTTCAGCCACTCTGGAAGTCAGTCTGGCAGTTCCTTAGAAAACTAGATATAGAGTTACCATTTGATCCAGCGATTGCACTTCTCGGTATATACCCGGAAGATCGGAAAGCAGTGACACGAACAGATATCTGCACGCCAATGTATAGCAGCATTATTCACAATTGCCAAGAGATGGAAACAACTCAAATGTCCTTCAACAGATGAGTGGATAAATAAAATGTGGTATATACACACGATGGAATACTACGCGGCAGTAAGAAGGAACGATCTCGTGAAACATATGACAACATGGATGAACCTTGAAGACATAATGCTGAGCGAAATAAGCCAGGCACAAAAAGAGAAATATTATATGCTACCACTAATGTGAACTTTGAAAAATGTAAAACAAATGGTTTATAATGTAGAATGTAGGGGATCTAGCAATAGAGAGCAATTAAGGAAGGGGGAACAATAATCCAAGAAGAACAGATAAGCTATTTAACGTTCTGGGGATGCCCAGGAATGACTATAGTCTGTTAATTTCTGATGGATATAGTAGGAGCAAGTTCACAGAAATGTTGCTATATTAGGTAACTTTCTTGGGGTAAAGTAGGAACATGTTGGAAGTTAAGCAGTTATCTTAGGTTAGTTGTCTTTTTCTTACTCCCTTGTTATGGTCTCTTTGAAATGTTCTTTTATTGTATGTTTGTTTTCTTTTTAACTTTTTTTTTCATACAGTTGATTTAAAAAAGAAGGGAAAGTTAAAAAAAAAAAAAAAGAAAAGAAAAACAAGGAAAAAAAAAAGATGTAGTGCCCACTTGAGGAGCCTGTGGAGAATGCAGGGGTATTGGCCTACCCCACCTCCATGGTTGCTAACATGACCACAGACATAGGGGACTGGTGGTTTGATGGGTTGAGCCCTCTACCACAGGTTTTACCCTTGGGAAGACGGTTGCTGCAAAGGAGAGGCTAGGCCTCCCTATGGTTGTGCCTAAGAGCCTCCTCCCAAATGCCTCTTTGTTGCTCAGATGTGGCCCTCTCTCTCTGGCTAAGCCAACTTGAAAGGTGAAATCACTGCCCTCCCCTCTACGTGGGATCAGACACCCAGGGGAGTGACTCTCCCTGGCAACGTGGAATATGACTCCCGGGGAGGAATGTAGACCTGGCATCGTGGGACGGAGAACATCTTCTTGACCAAAAGGGGGATGTGAAAGGAAATGAAATAAGCTTCAGTGGCAGAGAGATTCCAAAAGGAGCCGAGAGGTCACTCTGGTGGGCACTCTTATGCACACTTTAGACAACTCTTTTTAGGTTCTAAAGAATTGGGGTAGCTGGTGGTGGATACCTGAAACTATCAAACTACAACCCAGAACCCATGAATCTCGAAGACAGTTGTATAAAAATGTAGCTTATGAGGGGTGACAATGGGATTGGGAAAGCCATAAGGACCACACTCCACTTTGTCTAGTTTATGGATGGATGTGTAGAAAAATAAGGGAAGGAAACAAACAGACAGAGGTACCCAGTGTTCTTTTTTACTTCAATTGCTCTTTTTCACTCTAATTATTATTCTTGTTATTTTTGTGTGTGTGCTAATGAAGGTGTCAGGGATTGATTTAGGTGATGAATGTACAACTATGTAATGGTACTGTAAACAATCGAAAGTATGACTGCGTGGTATGTGAATATATCTCAATAAAATGAAGATTAAAAAAAAAAATTCAAACAATCTCCCAGTTGGAACAGCTGGGAGAAAATAAAGAGGACAGACTTTATAAAGGAACTTTCTATTGGTGCTATAGATAAGCTGACCCAACATTTAATACTAGCATGGTTGGAGTCTGGAAAATATAAACATGAATGGTGAAAGAAAACTCTTTTGGAAGAAGAAAATGCTATTTATAGGATTACTTACAACTAAAACTCTGAAATCAGTTTCTTATTTATAAAAACGTTTGTCCAAATGTTTACAGATGACAAGGTCTACATATTTTTACATTTCATACCAGTAGACTTACACGAACATATTAATATAACATTTTATGCTTAAGAAATCTAGCATGTATTATTACTTTAAAAATTCAACTTTACATATAGCATGTTGCACTACTGATTGCATTTTGTAGAAAAGGAAACTGGGAACAGAAAAATTAAACATTTTAAAAGTGAGAACATAAATCAGCCTAAATTCCAATTAAAATTTCTAATTATTACCTCTCTCCTTTCATATCTTGGCACAAATAACATAACAACAAAAACAAAAACAGTATACTTATTTTTTGCAAGTATGTTTTAAAAAATTTAGTTAAGTGTTCTTATTAATCATAAATCCAATGTAATGCACTTTTATTTTTACCTCACTATGCTCTGAAATTATCAATCCTTTGAGACAGTCCTTTGGAATTAAAAATAAAAAAACTGAAAACACTAAAAAAAAAAAAAAAAAAAAAAAAAAAAAAAAAAAAAAAAAAAAAGACAGTGAACTAATGCCAAGCAAGCAGAAGGAAAAAAATAACAGTGATTAGAGCAGAATAAATGAAATTGATAATAAAAATATAATTAAGAAAACCAGAAACTTGTCATTTGAGAAGATCAATAAAATTAACAAACCCTAAGATAGACTGACAAAGAAAAAGATAGAGAATATGAAAGCAAATAAAATCAGAAATGGAGGGAGGCATTACTACTGAGCCCACAGAATTAAAAAGGATCATAAAAGGATACTATGACCAACAGATGCCAACAAATTGGACAACTGAGATGAAATGGAAAAATGCCTAGAAATGCTCAAACAACCTACCGTGACTCTAAAATAAGTAGATCTCAACAGACCAATTACAAGTAAAGAGATAGAATCAGTTATCAAAATCCTCCAAACAAAGGAAAACCCAGGACTAGATGTCTTCACAGGTAAATCCTGCCAATAATTCCAAGAAAAATAAATACCAATCCTGCTCAAACTCTTCCAAAAAATTGAAGAGGAGGGAGCAGTACTTAATTTGTTCTATGAGACCAACATTACAAATATACCAAGCTGGATAAAAATACTACAAGAAAAGAAAATTACAGACCAATTTCTCTAATTAATATAGATGTGAAAATCTTCAACAAAATACCTGCAAATCAAATCCAACAGTACATTAAAAGAATCTTACATCATGATCAAATGAGTTTTATCCCAGGTATGCAAGAGTGGTTCAACACAGGAAAATCAATTATTGTAATGCCTTACATTTATGAATTAAAGGGGAAAACCACACGATCATCTCAATTGTTGCAGAAAAGTTCTTTGACAAAATTCAGCATCCTTTCTTGATAATAACACTTTGAAAAATAGGAATAGAGGGAAATTTCCTCAACATGATAAAGGATGTATATGAAAAACCTACAGCTAACATCATATTCAATGGTGAAAGACTGAAAGCTTTCCCTTGAAGATCAAAAACAAGATAAGGATGCCCACTGTCACCATTATTATTCAACATTGTGCTATAAATTCTAGCTATAGCAGTTATTCAAGAAAAAGAAATAAAAGGCACCCAAATTGGAAAAGAAGAAGTAAACCTGTCACTATTTTTAGATGGTGTGATCCTATATATATAGAAAGTCCTGAAAAATCCACAATGCTATTAGAGCTAATAAATGAATTCAGCAAAGTGGCAGGATGCAAGGCTAACATGCAAAAATCAGTACTGTTTCTATACACTGACAGCAAGCAATCTGGGGAGAAAAACAAGAAAAAATCCATTTACAGCAGCAACTAAAAGAATAAAATATCCTGGAATAAATTTAACCAAGATGTAAAGGACTTATACATGTAAAAGTATTACATTGTTAAAAGAAATCAATGAATACCTAAAGACATGGAAGGGACATTCATGATTATGGACTGGAAAACTAAATACCATAAAGATGTCTATTATATCCAAATTGATTTACAGGTTCAACACAATGCCAATCAAAATTCCAACAGTCTACTTTTCAGAAATATAAAACCCAATTATCAAATACATTTGGAAGGGTAATGGACCCTGAATAGTCAAAAACCTCTTGAAAAAGAACAAAGTTGGAGGACTCACACTTCCTGATTTTAAGCTTATAACAAAGCTACAGTGGTCAAAACAGCATGGCACTGGACTAAAGATAGCTCTATCAATCAATGGCATCAAATTAAGACCTAAACAGTAGATCTTCACATCTATGGCCACTGATATTTTACCCAGCTGCAAAGTCCAATCAACTGGGATAAAAAGTCTCTTCAACAAATTGTGCTGGGAGAATTTGATATCTATATGCAAAAGAATGAAGGCAGACCCCTATCTCACACCTTATATAAAAATTAATTCAAAATTGATCAAAGACCTAAATATGAGAACAGGACAATAAAACCCCTAGACAAAAATGTAGGGGATCATCTTCAGGAACTTGTGTTAGGCAATGGTTTCCTAGACTTTAAACCCAAAACACAAGCAACAAAATAAAGAATAGATAAATGAACCTCCTAAAAATTAAAAATTTTGCACATAAAAGAACCTTGTCAAGAAGGTGTAAAGACAACATATTCAATGGGAGAAAATATTTGCAAACCACATATCTAATAAGCATTTAATATCCAGAATATATAAAGAAATCTAAAACTCAACAGTAAAAAGACTAGCACTTAATTTAAAAATGGGCATAAATGGGTTGAGTAGACCTTTCTCCAAAGAGGAAATACAAATGGCTAAAAGGAACATGAAAAGATGCTCAATATCACTAGCTATTAGGGAAACACAAATCAAAACCACAGTGAGATCTCATTTCACACCTACTAGAATGACCACTATTAAATAAATCATAAACTACAAGTGTTGTAGAAGATGTGGAGAAATAGTAACTCTCATGAATCACTGGTGGGAATGCAAAGTGGTGCAGCCACAATGGAAGAATACTTGGTTGTTCCTCGGGAAACTAAGTATAGGATTGCCATATTATCTGGCAATCCTGCTTTAGTTATATGCCCAGAAGAACTGAAAGCAGAGACTCAAATAGACATTTGCACACTGATATTCATAGTGGCATTATTCACAATTGCCAAAAAATGGAAGTAACCAAAGTGCCCACCAGCTGAAGAATGGATAAACAAAATGTGGTATATACATATGGTGGAATATTATTCAGCCATAAAAAGGAATGACGTTCTGATGCATGCAACAACATGGATGAAACTTGAAGACATTATGCTGAGTGAAACAAGCCAGACACAAAAGGACAAAGATCCTATGATCGTACTGATATGAACTAATTATAATAAGCAAACCCATAGAGTTAGAATATACAATATATATTACCCAGAGGTAGATTAGGGATAGAGAATGGGAAGTTGATGGATAATTTAATCTATTTAGATTGATTGTAAATGTTTGAAAATGAATGGTGGTGATAGTAGTAGCACTTTATTGCAAGTGTAAGTAACAGCACTGAATTATGTACATGAATGTGGTTGAAAGGGGGCAGTTTGGGGTTGTGTATTCACTAGAAGTAAAATTAGAAGATAAAACCTGGGGCTATATAACACAATGAACCCTGTTGGGGACAATGGACTGGGGTTAATAATACAAGTATAAGAATGTTCTTTCATGAATTATAATAAATGTATAACACTAATACAAGGCACTAATATTAAGGTCATATACCAGAAAAAAATACACCTAATGTAAACAATGGACTACAGTTAACAGTACTATTTTAATATTTTTTTCTTTGTAACAAAGGTACCACACTAATGCAAAGTGTCAACAATAGAAGAGTACATAAGAACACTGTATTTTTTATGCTACTATTCAATAAACCTAAAATCTTCTCTAATTAAAAAATAATAATTAAAAAAATACATTGTATTAAGTGAAAGAAACCAGACACAAAGTAGTATATACTGTATGATTCCATTTATATCAAATGTAAATATAAATAAATCTGTAGAGACAGAAATAGATTAATAGTTATATAGACTGTGGAAGGATAGAGGGATTGAGAGGTTACAACTAAGTGGTATGTATTTGTCTTTTTTTTTTTTTTAGAGTAATGAAAATGTTCTAAAATTGATTGTGGTGATGAATGCATAACTTTTAATATACAAAAAGCCACTGGTTGTACACTTTGAATGGATTATATGACATGTGAATATATCTCAATAAAACTGCTTTTAAAAAACAGGAAAAATGTGCTGCTAAAGGGGCTAAAATATTCTTTTCTCCTTTCTTATGTGATCTGCCTTTCTCATGTCTTTTCATGGTTTTTTTTTTTTTTTTTTTATCTGCCTTTTAATACTATTCTAAGTAAGGAAGAATTGAAAACTTAAATTATTAGCATGAAGTTTACTATTTAGCTCGCTTGCAGAATCCCCAAAATTAAGCAATTTGTATTTCACAGTTTATACATGCATATATATTTCATTTTTTACAGCACTGGGGAAATACTGTACAAGATTAACTTGATTGTTTTTATTTCACTTTCTGATAGGCACACACTCCCAATATTCTTGAACTTTTCCTTCCTGATGAATAAGGAAGGATTTAAAGAGCACCTATAGGGTTCCACTATCTTCCCCTTTCTTTTATTGGCATCCTTTTCAGTGTAAGTGGTTGGCTAAATTGACAAGTAAATTGAGTAAGTGATAATGTAATTGGGTCATCTGAGCATTTGTGTTTCTTAGAACACCATCTCCCATTTCCTGCATTCAGAGCCAATTCTGTTCTAAAGGAAAGCATGACCTCTTGTGGCTGGCGTCCAGCATCCTCACTGAGTCACTGATGTAATGTGCTCACAAGGTATTTGCTTTGACCCTGGTGGAACCGTCCCCCATCATGGGTCCACCAGAAATCTGTGGTCATAGGGCATCATGAATATTATAGGAAAATGGAGTGTCAAGGAATGACAGCAGATGTACACATAGCATCTATCTACTCGGCTCACATGCATGCCTCATTATCCCATTACTTCACTTACAAAACACGAGTTCAAAAACAGAATTATTAAGAATTTCAAGATGACATGCACAGAGCATTAAACTAAATGTTGGGCTCTTCTGAGCACCAGGCCCTGTCCAGCTACACACCTTGCCTGCCCGTGAAACTCATCTTACTCATCAGCATATGAGTCGGCCCTTATTTTTCCCATATTAAGAAAACAAGACAACATGAAATACAATCTTTGATCTCACTTTTGCCTCTACCTACTAATTAAATGTCATTCCTCCTCTGTACCTCTGATCTCCAAGTTCTGGTCTCCCATTTTCTATTGACACCACTGAAATCAGACTTTTGCCCACGTAAGTGCCACAAAACTGCCCTTTTCATGGCCATGAATGAGCACTCCATTGCTAAATCCAAAGGCCAATTTACAGTCCTTATCTTGACACACTAGTGTTTCCTTGATACCATATTCTCTATGATTATGGATTCGTGGCTACCATATTCTATATAGTTTCCTTCTATCTTTCTCACTTCTCCTTCTTATTTTCCTATGCAACTTTGCATCTTCGCACAACTTCTAAACTTTGAAGTGCCAGAGCTTAGTCCTTAGTCTCTTCTCTTTCTATAAATACTTCCTTAATGACCTCATCCAGTCCTGTGGCTTTAAAAACAATCTATATATTGATCATTAACTATGTTATATCTTTACCCCTACCCTCATCCATGAGCCTCAGATCCACATTTAATTGCCTATGTTTTTATTTAGGTATCTCAAGTGAACTTGTCCAAAACTGAAATTCAGATGTTCCCCATCCCAACTAATTTGTTCTTCTTAGAGTCCTGCCTACCATATTAGTTAGTAACTCTATTAATATGCCACTTATCTTGGACATTCTTTCTCTAATTTTGCACAAGTGATCATTCATTAAATTCTATTCACCTGTCTTCAAATATTATATATATCAATTTTAAAATGCACACTTTTTCACATTTTTAACATCTCTGAAATCAGCTTCCTAGTACAATTTTGTGGACCAGATGGCAGCTGTGACTTGCCTGTAAATATAATTGCTTATGTTTATCCATGAGAATTTATAAAATGATTCCCATTGGGTTTTAAGAAAAATGCTAGAAGCATTCACTGTTGCACTCTTAGGAAATTCTGAATTGACCATGTATCTGATTTTACAGAAGACAATACTGGAAATATAGGAATACCAATGACTTGGATATCAATGACTCAGAATGTTAAATGATTCAGAGGAGCTGGACTCTGGATGAATCAAAATGATTCTAAATGACAGGAAAGCATTGTACCATGATTTAAATAGTAACATTTTCTTTATTAATGGTACATAGAAGAATAGCACATTTTTAGTTGATGGAATATTATAATTTGTCATTTGTTAGCAAAACTTAGCAATTGCTGCATAACAAATCTTCCCATGTGGTGGTTTAAAATAACAAGCATTTATTAACGAACAAGTCTGCAGGTTGGTTGACGACTGCCACATTCAAATTTATGATGACCGATGGTGGCTTTGCTGCTTTTTGCTGGGTTTTCTCACATCCCTGGGGCATCAGCTGGGTTTTCTTGGGCTTAATTTCCTCTGGACTATGTGTTCTATCAATTTCCAGCAGATCAGCCTGAGCCTGTTCACATGGAAGCTAGGCAGAGCTCCAAGGGAGCAAGCAGAAGAACACAAGGCCTTTTAATTGGCACAATTTCACTCTGCTGCATTCCACCAGTCAAAGTAACAAGGCCAACCCAGGTACAGAGGACAAGGAAAATGATATATCACTTAGTGGGGAAATCTACTTTGTCATATTTTGGTAAGCACTGATACAGACTGGGTTAGAGAATCGAGCTATTTCTGCCAACACTTTTGCATGTGGTATATTTAGAATCTGACTACCATAAGGAAAAATAAGAATGTTTTAATAAGCTAAATAGATGACTGGACAGCTTTGCAGTGGAAGACTGAAGCCTGGGGGATTATCTATCTGATCCTATAGGAATATTCAACTTTGTCTTGTCTATAAACTTGTAAATAAATTCTGTCCAGTGGAAAGACAACCTCCTCCACATGCACGGGGAAAATCCAGTTATGTGTCCATTTGAAAATTCATTGCAATATCCCTAACCTATAAATATGTCTGTTCTTTGGTTTTCCTTTTAGACTGGTTGTAATATCTTACCAGTTTCTTCATATAATTAATGAGTTAATTAGAACCTTTGACATGTATTAATTGGAAATTTGTATGAGTCATGATTTTACCTTTTTTGAAAATCATCTTTTATTATAAGCAGAAACTGCAAAACGATAATATCTCCTTGGTCCAAATCATTATTTCCAACTTAATATCCTTTCAACCATTGTCTTCCCTTTTCAGTCCTCCACCCAACCAGTCTATTATCAACCCAGCAGCAAGAGTATTCCTGTTGAAACCTAAGTCTTATCCCAACACTCTGCTGAAAACTTGCCAATGGCCTCCTGTTACATTCAGAATAAAAACCTAAGGTACATTCTAATATATAGATATGTATGTATCTCCATATATGTATGTAGGTATATATATATACCATATCCATATATATATATACCATATATATATATACCATATATATATATACCATATCCATATATATATATACCATATCCATATATATATATATATATATCCATAGAGGTATGTATGTATATATGGATCCATGTGTGTGTGTGTGTGTATGACAGGGCAAGGCAAAAACATTTCTTAAGTTTTTGATTGAGTAAGGTGTATGCTTCTACCTTTTTATACTTTGCTCATCACAGATTTGGAGTTTTTATTTTTTTGGTTTTTGCTTTTCTATTAAATTTCTGAGAACTATTGCTTGCCTGGTACCATGATAAGGCATGTGTTATCTCTTTATCTGTCTCTATATCTGAACTATAAGCTTGCCTGAATATTGATGGTTTAACATATGCTTTCGTAACTACACCTAGTTATGACTCTTCCAGATGTTTTCAAGACTATGTGATTATGCCCAAATATAGTAAAATTATAAATACCTGGCACATTTTATAATGTTTTAGAAAATGGACACACAATTTTCATAATTATGTTTCTTTATGAATTTATGCAATGTGCAAGCATATTAATTTATAATATACAAAGATGAAAGTTTGGATGGGCAGACAAAATATGTGAATACTTTAAAGAACATTGTTTTTATACCAATTAACAACCAAGAACATTCAATTTTATGGAGCATTACAATTAGCCGATGCTCTTAAAATTGTACTCCTCAGGAGACTTACAGGAAGATGGCAGAGTAGGTGAGGTAAAACAGGCTTCTCCTCCATAAAAGTAACTAGAAAAGGGCTGGAGGACACCAGGGACCACAGTTTCAGGGTATGACTGGCCCTAGAGGGTCCCCCACAGTATGTGGAGGGGACACTGACAAAAATGGAAGAGAGACAGCAGCTGGAGGGACACAGTGTGTTACAAAAAGACTGCCTGCTGGTTGGCAGCAGCAAAACTGCTGCCAGGCAGTGGAGTGATCAGTGGCTCTCCACGCCCATGCACCAACCTTGACAGTTTGCTGGGGGGCAATCCCCCACCATCAGACAGCAGGGAGCTCCTGTGAGGGAACCCAGCAGGCAGCATTTGTTCTCTCCCCCCATGGAAGTCCATGGGAAGCAATGGCAAGAAGCAGGGAAGAGAGAGGTGCCATATTGGTGATCAGGAGCCCCTCCCATACCCTAGAGACTTGCAGGCACAAAGCAGACAAAGAACTGGCAGGTAGGGCCCACATTCTATCTGTGGAGTGCCCTTGATTGGACTGCCTGCCTACCTGCTCAGGGCCTACATTGCAGCCCCAGGACAGGCAGTCCCCAGTGCTCACAGAGAATGGGTACACTGATTGGTTCCCCACCCAGTTTGGACTCTGCCTACCACACATGTGAAGTTTGGGGAAGACCTACGTGAGAGTGCCAACTGATGGTATGTTAGGAAAACTGCACTCTGGCAAACCAAATTATATATAAATGCTCAAATAATTCTGTACTTCCCAAAATATCCCTATCAAGATGAACAAATGCCCTGAAGCCAACGTAAAATTACAAAGCACCTGAATGATCTAGAAGATATGGACAAACCAAATGAACAAATTAAAAAGCTGCAAGAGACACAAAATTAGGAGCAATTAATTAAAGAAGTACAAACAAATCTCCAAAACAACTTCAATGAGATGTCTAAAGACATAAAGGAAATCAAGAAGACTCTCCAAGAGCATAAAGAAGAATTTGAAAGAGTAAATAAAAAAGAGCCAACCTTATGGAAATAAAAGACACTGTGGCTCAAATTAAAAATGGACTAGAGACACACAGTAGCAGATCTGAGGAGGCAGAGAAAGGATAAGAGAACTTGAGGACAGAGTAATTGAATGCAATCACACAAAAGAACTAATGGGAAAGAAGTTTGAAAATTTGAAATGGATCTTAAAGAAATGATAGAATATATGAAGCAAACAAATATAAGAACCATTGGTGTCCCAGAAGGGGAAGAGAAGGGTAAAGGGTTAGGAATAGTGTTTCAAGAATCACTTGAGGAAAACTTCCCAAACCTTCTAAATGACATAAATATGCAAATCAAAGATGCCAAACAAACTCCAAATAGAATAAATCCTAGTAAACCTACTCTGAGACATATTGATTAGATTGTCAAATGCTGAAGAGGAAAAACCTTTGAAAGCAGCAAGAGAGAAGTGATTCACCACATACAAGGGAAACGACATAAAACTAAGTACTGACTACTCAGTGGGCACCATGGAGGTGAGAAGGCAGTGGTGTGACATATTTAAGATACTGAAAGAGAAAAATTGCCAGCCAAGAATTCTTTATCCAGCAAAGCTCTTCTTCAAAATTGAGGGAGAGTTTACAATTTTCACAGACAAACAAACACTGAGAGAATTTGTCAACAGGAGACCTGCCCTGCAAGAAATACAAAAGGGAGCACTACCAGTTGAGAAATAAAGAAAGGAGATAGAGATCTGGAGAAGAGCACAGAACTGAAGAGTTATTAGTAAGGGTAACTTAAAGGAAAAAAAAAGAGGGTGGAGGGGGGGAATAGATCTAACAACTAAAAACCAAAGGAGAAAATGGCTGGTTCAAGAACTCCCTTTGCAATAATAACTTTGAATGTGAATGGATTATACTCTCCATTTAAAAGATATAGACTGTTAGAATTGATTAACAGTTTGACCCATCAGTATGCTGTTTACAAGAGACTCATCTTAGACCCTACAACACAAAGAGACTGAAAGTGAAATGATGGAAAAAAATATTCTATGCAAACTGCAATCAAAAGAAAGCTGGGGTAGCTTTGCTAATATTGGACAAAATAGACTTTAAATGCAAAGATGTCATAAGAGACAAAGAAGGACACTGTATATTAATAAATGGGATAATTCACCATGAAGAAATAACAATTATAAATGTTCATGAACCCAGTCATGGAGCTCCAAAATACATAAGACAAACATTGACTAAACTGAATGGAATACTAAAATGTCTACAATAATAGTGGGAGACTTCAATGCACCACTCTCTTCTAGAGATAGAAGAACTAGACAGAGGATCAATAAGGAAATTGAAACCTAAACAATATGATAAATGAATTAGATTTAACAGATATATGTAGATTATTACATGCCAAAGTACCAGGATGTACATTCTTCACTACTTTCCATGGAATATTTTCCAGTATAGATCATATGCTAAGGTGCAAAATAAGTCTTAAGAAATTTAAAAAGATTGAAATTATTCAAAGTACATCCTTTGACCACAATGAAATGCAACTAGAAATCAATAACCACCAAAGAACCAGATCTTTCAAAAATATATGAATGTTAAACAACCAGTGGGTAAAGAAGAAATTGCAAGAGAAATTGGTAAATATCTAGAGACTAACGAAAATGAGAACACAACATATCAAAACCTGTGGAATGCAGTGAAAGCAGTGCTGAGAGAAACATTTATAGCTCTAAATGCATATATCAAAAAACAAGAAAGAGCTGAAACTAAAGACCTAACTAACAACTGAAGAGGCTAGAGAATGACCAGCAAACTAACCTTAAAACAAGTAGATGAAAAGAAATAACAAAGATTAAAATATAAATAAATGAACTGGAGGAAAAAAAAAAAAACAATAGAGAGAATAAATATAACCAAAAGTTTGTTCTTTGAGAAGCTCAACAAGATTGACAGACCCTTAGCTAGACTGACAAAGTCAAAAACAGAGAAGACCCAAGTAAATAGAATCAGAAATGAGAAGGGGATAATTACTACAGATCCTGAAGAAATTTAAAAAAAAATCTTAAGAGGATACTATGAATAGCTGTATGCCTACAAGCTAGACAATTTAGAGGAAATGAACAATTTTCTGGAAGCACATGAACAACCTAGACTGACCCAAGAAAAATAGAAGACCTCAACAAACCAGCAACAAGCAGAGATACAATCAGTCACCAAAAGTCTGTCTACAAATAAAAGCCCAGGGCCAGATGGCTTCACAGGGGAATTTGCCAAACTCTCCAAAAAGAATTGACAACATTTCTCCTCAAACTCTTTCAAAAAATTGAAGAAAAAGGAACACTACCTAACTCATTTTATGAACCTAATATCACTCTTATACTCAAACCAGATAAAAACACTACAAAAAAGGAAAACTATAGGCCAATCTCCATAATGAATACAGATGCAAAAATCCTAAACAAAATATTTACAAATTGAATCCAAAGGCACATCAAAAGAAATATACACCATGACCATTCCTGGCATGCAAGGGTGGTTCAACATAAGAAAATCAATTAATATAATTCAACACATTAACAAATCAAAAGGGAAAAACCAAATGATATTGATAGACGCTGAAAAAGTGTTTGACAAAATTCAAAACCTGTTTTTGATAAAAACTCTTCAAAAGATAAGAATTGAAGGAAACTTCCTCAATATGATAAAGGGCATATATAAAAAACCCACAGCCAACATAGTAATCAACAGTGAGAGGCTGAAAGCCTTCCTCCTAAGATCGGGAATGAGACAAGGATGCCCACTGTCACCTCTATTAACCAACACTGTGCTAGAAGTTCTAGCCAGAGCAATTTGCCAAGTCAAAGATGCGAAAGGTATCCAAATTGGAAAGGAAGAAATAAAACTGTCATTTGAAGATTCTATGATCTTATATTTGAAATATCCTGAGAATTCAACAAAAAGCTACTTGAGCTAATAAACAAATTCAGTGGAGTGGCGGGATACAAGATTAATGCACATAAGTCAGTGATGTTCCCATACACTAGTAATGACCAAACTGAAGAGGCAATCAAAGAAAAAAATCCACTCACAATAGCAACTAAAAAAAATCAAGTACCTAGGAAAACATTTTTAAAAAGGAAAACAAAGTCGGAGGACTTACACTTCCAGACTTTGAAGCCTATTAAAAAGCTACAGTGGTCAAAACAGCATGTATTTTCATACACATAGACATATTGATCAATGGAATTGAATTGAGAGTTTGGAAATAGACCCCCAGATACACAGTCAACTGATTTTTGATAAGGCCCCCAAATCCAGTGAAATGGGACAGAACAGTCTCTTCAACAAATGATGCTGGGAGAACTGGATAGCCATAAAAAAATAATGAAAGAGGACCCCTAAAAATTAACTCAAAGTTGATCAAAGACATCAATATAAGAGACAGTACCATAAAACTCCTAGAAGATAATGTAGGAAAACATCTTCAAGACCTCGTAATAGGAGGTCACTTCTTAGACTATGTACCCAAAGCAGAAGCAATGAAAGAAAAAAGAGATAAACGGGAACTCGTCAAAATCAAAAGCTTCTGTACCTCAAAGGAATTTGTCAAAAAGGTGAATAGGCAGCCAATGCAATGGGAGAAAATATTTGGAAACCATGTATCTGGTAAGAGACTGATATCTTTCTTGCATATATAAAGAAATCCTAGAACTCAATGGCAATAGTACAAACAGCTCAGTTATAAAATAAGCAAAAGATACAAAAAGACATTTATCCAAAGAGAAATAAAAATGGCTAAAAAAAACATGAATAATGTTCATCTTCACTAGCTATTAGGGAGATGCAAATCAAGACCACAATGAGATACCATCTCACAATGATAAGAATGTCTGCCATCAAGCAAACAGGAGACTACAAATTGCAGGAGAGGATGTGGAGAAATTGGAATGCTTATTCATTGCTGGTGGGAGTATAATGGTACAGCCACTCTGGAAGATGATTTGAGAGTTTCTCAGAAAACTAGATATTTAATTACCCTATAATCTGGCAATTCCACTTCTCGGTGTATAACCAGATGATTTGAAAGCAGTGGCATGAACAGATATTTGTACACCAACGTTCATAGCAGCATTGTTCACAATTGCCAAGAGATGGAAACAATCCAAGTGTCCTTCAACAGATAAGTGGATAAACAAAATGTAGTATATACATATGATGGAATACTATGCAGCAGTAAGAAGCAACAACGTCCTGAAACATATGGCAACATGGATGAATCTTGAAGATAATAATTCTGAGTGAAATAAGTCATACACAAAAGGAGAGATATTGTATGTTACCACTTTTGTGAGCTATCTGAACAACGTAAACTCAATGTCTTAAAATATAGAATATTGGGGACCTAGTGATAGACAGTAGCTAGTAAGGGGAAATGATAATCTAAAATGTTCAGATTTGTTAATGATGGTGAATTCAAAGCTATGGTAATGGATAGGGGTGATGATTGTTAATGGGATTATAAGTATCAGAGCTGCACTGAATGTGATTAAGATTGAAAGGGTTTGTTTAAAGGCATGTTTCCCAAAGATCTGTACCACAAATATAGATAGGTGCTTGCATGATATACTTCTAAGGTATGACACTAGAACAGAGAGTTGACAACAGAAGTGTATATGGGAAAACTCTACATATTGCATACTAGGGGCTATAATTAATAGGAATAGCATACTAGTATTACATAAATACTAGGGACAAATATTAAGGGCTGACAAGAGCCACAAGATGTTTTTGGTCATGAGAATTGTTCTAAATGGAGAGTAATGGGGATTGTATAACTAAGTGATGATAATGTGAAATATGGATGAGTTATCTTGGAAATAATACATGCTATATGAATTTATGAAACCCCTACTTTATAAGTCAAGCCCTTGATATTGAGGCTTGCTTGAGTGAAACGTGTGTTTGTAAATGGGAGGCTAAACCCACCTATGATTATGCCTAGGAGTCACCTCCAGAGAACCTCTTTTGTTGCTCAAATTTGGACTTTCTCTCTCTAAGCCTAACTCTGCAAATAACTTCATCACCCTCTCCCTGAGGTGGGACAGGACCCCCAAGATGAATGAGCCTTCCTGGTGACATGGAACACAGATTCCAGAAATGAGCCTGATTCTGACATCGAGGGGTTGAGAACACTGTTTTGACCAAAAGAGGGGAAAGGAAGGCAAAAAAATAAGGTTTTAGTGGCTAAGAGAATTCAGATAGCATCAAGAAGCTGTCCTGGAGTTTACTCCTATGCAAGCTTCTCCAAGATATGTCAAGTGACCACAATATGACACGCCCAAGTCAACAGTAGTTCCTAAAACCTTAAAGAATACCCTGATCCCTATCTGAGACTCCATAAAAGTTTCACTCATTAAGTTTATTCTTCAGAGACTTAAATCCTTTAGAGTGCTCCTATGCCAGCTAAGTCCCCAAACCCAGAAGCAATAGCCTCTTCAAGAACATCAACTGGATGTGTTCCCTTTTCTCATAAAGTTGACACCCCTTATCAACATGAGCAAGTTAGAGTGGTCACTGCCTAGACATCCCTGAAGATCAGGAAAGTGATTGAACTAGAGGAAGGGGTAGAAACAGACAGATGGAATTTAACAAAGGATGATGAACACTGAATCTTTATATAATTTTCTTTTTCTTAGTTGCTAGGGTATTAGAATAGCTAGAAGTAAAGAATTGAAATGGTGGAACTGTAACACAGTATTCTTTGAAATTTGTTCTATAGCTACTTATTAAATTGTAATTTGAAAGCTATACCTTTTTGTATATATGTTATATTTCACAATAAGGAAATAACTGAAATTATGGTACTAAAACTCATAACAACTTTGGAAATTTCCTATATATCTACTTGTTTTTCCTATCTATCTACTAGTTAAATCATACTTTGAAAGATATTACCTTTTTGTATATATGTTATATTTCATAATAAGGAAATAACTAAAACTGTGGAACTATAACCTATAATTTTCTTTGAAATGTGCTAACTTCTTGCTAAATTGCACTTGGAATGTTATCACTTCTGTTTATATGTGATGTATTTGACAATAAAAAAATATGATTAAAACAAATAAACAAAAAATTGTACTCCTTAAGTTGGGCTTAGGTATGCCATTCCAAATCATTCTTGTTGCAGAAATTGCTAATTGCCACCCAATAACTACTTTCCCTTCTGTATTTATAGATTTCAATTTTAGCTAGTGCAATTTGCCTGAATGAAAGACTGCATCTCCCAACATTCATTGCAGGTAGATGCATCCATGCAGTGAAGTTTTAGCCAATGAAATATTAGAGGCAATACTTTTTGATATGTTCATAAAATCTCCTTTGAGTTAGGTAGGGAAGCTGTTCCTTTCATAACCTCTCTAATATCCTTCTGCCTAAAATTAAATGTGATTACTAGAAATCCAGAAAGCATCTTTTTTTTCATGAAGACTATGGCCAACATTATGTATCATAAAATGGAACTCTGGAAGGATCCTGAGTCTAATAAGACACACTGAACTATCATTCTACCCATAGCCTGTCTGCTTGACTACTCATAGTAAGAAATATAATTATTTACTTTGGGTTTCCTGAATATGCAGCTGAATCTAATTATCATGCACATTCCACACTCTAAGAGATCACTCTTAACTTCTCATCATTCTTTAGAATATACAATCTATTCCAAATATATGAAAACCATTTATAAAATGAAAATGTCTTAGAATAGGAGAGCACAATAAAAATCAAGTAGGAGTGGGATATACCTAACTTTGTCCCTCCTTCTCTCTGCTGGAGAAGTCATAGACACAGCTAGCGGCCATCTCCCAGCCCCTCACCCCTTCCCCCCACCCACTTTCTATTATGTGCGGATGTTTCAATATGTTTTCATAATGCAGCCTGGGGGAAATGTTGGGTCTAATGGAGCAACCTAACCATAACGCTAAATCCAGAAACCTAAAACAAGCAGCTTCAGCTGCCTATCAGGGCAGGAACTCTCAGTGACAGAGACCCTCCTCCTGGGTTGTGAATTCCCTGTCCACAGGCAGCACAGATTTGTCTCTCCTCTCCCATGGGAAGTGGGGTTCATGGAGATGCCATCCACTGACTGACCTGGGAAGCTGTCCTTCCCAGGAGAACAGACCCCATGGGATCTCTTCTCCTGCTTTTTTGGACACTTTGTGCTGTATAAATAATAAAGCATAGCTCACATTGGTGTCATGATTTGTAATTCCTGGGTACAGAGTAGGTCTAAGTAAGGGCTGCAATCCCTATCCTTTGTAGTCCTCTTGAGTCAGAGTGAGAATATGAGTTGTGATTTTTCTGGCACCTCTTTCAGATGTGTTTTATATGATATGTATTTATGTGGTTTTTATTTGCTCTGTGGCTTTGAAAAAGCCCCTGAAACACTTTGCTGGTAAAATTCCCATCCTGTCTCACTGACATTTTATGTACTCAGTGAAGTAATATAACTTAATGTACTCAATAAAGTAATATCTCTTAAAAATAATAATAATAAAGAAGTCATTTTCTGAAAGTTTCTGTTGTGTCTGAGCCTATTTTCCCAGGATATACTATACATACAACAATTTGCTACACACTCTCCACCCATCTCAATGGAGGTAATTGCCAGGGCTGCTATGACAAAAAACACAGGATGCTGAATTAAACACCAGGAATTTTTTTGTGTCATATATTTGGAAGCTAGAAGTCCAAAATCAAGGCATAGGCAAGTTACACTTTCTCCCTGAGTCTGTCGAGTTTTGGTGCTGAATCCTTGGGTTTCCTTGGCTTGCAGATGCATCTCCACCCAGTCACATGGCATCTCTCTCCTTCTCTGGCTTCTACTACTGTTTATAAGAACTTCAGTCATATTGAATTACGGATCACTTTGAATCAAATTGGCCTCATCCAAATATGATGTTCAAAAATCCTGTTTGCAAATGATCCTTTTCACACCCACAGGACCAGGGGTTAGTACTTGAACATGTCTTTACATGGGACATGATTTATCTAATGCATACTTCTATTTCTTCTAGATGAGACAAGAGGAATTAAGTTTAGGTTTGAAAATAGATGGACTAATAGATGGACTTTTGTTAAGAAGTCTAACTTGTTCAGAATAAGAAAAAGAATTGAAACATGTACCTTTATCTACAACTTAAATTAAAAATGCCCAGTGTTCCATTATTGGTAGACACCTGAAGTGAAATTTTTCTATCTCTATTCTGTGATTCTTACTACTAACAATAAAGATAACTTTTATTTGCCTAGATAAAATGATCTCAGTTGATTCTCACAAACAATCTTTAAGGTTGAAAATATTATCTCCAATAACAATGAGAATCAAAGTCGGAAAAGTTAAATTGGTTCAAGAATATACAATGGCAGAGATGAGCCTTAAGCATAGATATTCTGGCTCCAGATGTAGGGTTCTTTTTATAGAGAATTACCTTATTAAATAACACATGTTTACATCCAAATTTAAAAACAGAAAAAGAATGAGTCTAATGTCTGTTGACATCTGAATTCCAAGTGTGCTAATTTTTATGGGTAATCAATGCGATCTGAACCATGTTCAATATTAAAAAGAATAAACAAAAATTTCAAGTCCTTAATAAATATATGACACTATTAGAAAACATTTATTACTACCCAATGGCTGAATCTTCCTTATTCATTTCTGGACAAAGTTGACGGTTATATAATGAAGCCATCAAATGGAATCTGGAATTAGCCAGATTAGATAGAGTGAGTTGAATTCAATTGCAACATTTAGAGTTACTTATGCTTCACCACGAATGCCTTGACTTATTGGAACTCACTGACAAAACCCACAACATTCTGCTAGAATACTATATTTTCATCACAGTCAAGTAGAATAATACCACAGGGATGAGAATTGAATATATCAGAATTCCTATTTTTCATGATTGAGGCCCTATTTTTCATGATTGAGGCTAGGGAAAGTGGAAGACCAAATCAATTTTCTGACCCAGTAAAATGGTTTAGTGTCATTTTAGAAATGGAAGACATTGTAAGACATTTTAGACTTTTTGCTCTAAAGCATAAAATATAATTCATTTATTGGGAACACTTAAAAAAGAACCACTGTGTTTTCAGTTATTACGTCAACAAAAATTAGCACATTTTAAAATGAATGTGGGTAGTGGATTACAATAATCCACTGTTTTTTGGGTCATAAAATCAAATTTGTTTTATGCTTACATTTATGATAATACTGATGAGAAATAATGCTGAATTGTGGTCAGGAAAAGAGGCTAGAATAGTATTTAGGATGAATACTTTTATAAGCATTTTAGCATTCATTTGGAAATATCATAGCACGATTATGAAGATTTAGGATTAAAACTCAGAAGACTGGGCTCTGGCCTCTGAGCAAATCACATAACCTCTTCTAAAAAGTGGGAGTGATAATGTTACATGGTAGATGACTTTTGCAGAGATATCAATAGTCTTACTACTAAAGTCAGAACCATTACACTGGAATTTCATACTCTGTAAGCACTGAATTAAAAAGAAGTCTTGAGTTTATTGAATTTCACTATTTAGAACTTACACTTTTAGAAAAAAATTGTCTGTGATAAAATTGATAGTTTAATGCAGTTTTCTTAATCAATAGCAATCTACATACAGCAATCTTGCCAGAAAACATAACTATGATGAGAAATTCTTACAAGAATTTAGGTTGTGGAAAATGGCATTAATGGTGAATTCTGTAATGCACTTGAAAGCAATCTATTTGTGGTGATCAGGGGATGGTCATATAGAGCTCATGGTCCCCAAGGTACAGATTTCTCCATAAAATGTTGCACATATTTAGTTGAGCCCTTTCTAGGGAGACAGTCCATGGCTTTCAGAGGGCACTTGAAACTATGATTATAGATTGTATTTTTTGGTACTGTATAATCCCTTTCTCTGAATTGGATTTTGGTATTATAGTCTATCTTCAACTTTAATAGAAGGACTTTTCATGAAACAATCACATAGATGTGATGACTATATATTGTAGAAATTTTTTTAAAATTATGTTTATTATGAGAATATAAAGTAGAATTGAGTTTCATTCTGAAGTACCAGAAAAAGCCATGAAGTTGTGCTTCTTTTGAACTGATTTCCCACTGTCTCATGATATTCATTCATTCAACTCATTATCAAATGCAGATTGTGGCAAAAACCTCTCTAGGCCTGGGATCCAGTAGTTGGTTCAGTAATGGAACTTACATCCCAGTGACTTATTTTACATTCTAAGGATGGATGTTTTAAATTGTGGACATTTTGGAATTTATTACTGAACTTATTTCCTTCCTTTTTGGGCTATAAGAAGTTCTCAGAACTTTTCATAAGCCTACCATAGCAATGTATGGGATTAGATGGCATTTATTTCTATGAAAGAAGTTTTTTTCATTTCCTGTCAGCCTAATGTCTTCGATTTTTGTTTTGACAACACTTCAAATTCCTTGAATATGTAAGAAATAAAATTTGAAAGTAAAGGAATCTTGATCAATTAATGTCAAATGACTTAAAACAGGGAATTTGGTTTTAATATTTTTACTTGTGTTTGAGGGAACTGGAATATGTTATATTTACATCCTTTCTCTTGGATTTTGAAATCTAGGAATAAACTCCCAAGTTAAGCAAAATACTTCATTTAAAATTGGAAATGTTTTGAGAGAATTTTTTAAATTTAAATTTAAAATTTAAGTAAATTACCCCACAAGCCAATACAAGTACATTAGCACTACTTGGTAATACGCAGGACTGGATATATAATTTGCGAGACCAGTTCAAAATGGACATATGCAGTCCCTTATTCCAAATTTATTATGAATTTCAAGATGGTGACAGTAGATGGTTGAAATGAGCACCGGCCCTTCCAGGTGAGGAGCCCTGAGTGACTGCCCTGGTCACATGCTACAGAGCTGGCCCTGGTTTTAGGAATGTTAAAGTTTACTTTTGGGTGAGAATTTAATTTTCTCTTTTTAAGTCTAGTTACAGGAAGCCAATCCTCAGAACTATTTTGCAACGTGAATGCACAGATGGATATTGTCTGTTTGCTTAGTTTCCATAACGGAGGAGATCTGCAGGTAAGGAGCATACCTCTGGCTGAGTAAATGATGAACAAGTGAGAGTACTATGTTTCTAAGGTACTACTGGTGGTGATATAAAGAAATAAATGACAGTGTCTTACAGCATCAAAGAAACTATTAAAACATGAAGGGTGAAAGCCTAGGACATTAAACAGATTTGTGAACTTTAACCTTCCTATCAAAATTTCCTCATCTATAAACTGAGGGAGTGAACTAGCCTGCCTGCTTGTAAATTCCAGCTCCAAAGAGCTTCTTTGATGATGAGGACGTGCAATTTACCGTTTCCTTAGGTCCACTCACCCCAGGCTTCTTGCAGGCTTTGCTTAATGGGACCTGGGCCTTGTTCTGGCCAGTAATTGCTGAATGGATGTAGCATGTGTTATTTCTGTGCGGAGGCATTTAAAAGCAACTGTGGGTTCTCTACTCTCCCTCTTGCCCGGAATTTGCAACTTTGGAGGTCATGTGTTGAAAGGTGAAGCTGTGAGATGGAACCCCACAAGATCCTTCCACTATCTAGAAGGAATCTGCCCTGAACAGTTGCCAGACCTTTAGTAGACTCTGGGTAATGGAAAAACAAAACAAAAACAAACAAACAACAACAAAACACAAAACAAAACTTGTATGTATTAGGCTGCTGTGATTTGGGGATTTTTTTGGTTTAAAAAGATTGGCCTGGTAGTATTACTTTCCTAGGGCTGCTGTTTTAATTTCCCAGCTGTGAAAACAAATACCATGCAATGGGGTGGCTTAACAACACGAATTTACTGGCTCAGGGTTTCTGAGGTTAGAAGGTTTATGTGCTCCAAGGAGCCATATCTTCTGGTTGGCTGGCAATCTTTGGGCTTCCTTGGCTTTCCAACACATGACAATGCATATGGTGGCATCTTCTCTTTTCTCTTCCTGATTCTGTTGCCTTCCAGCTTCTGGCTGCTCCCCATGGCTTCTTTTCCATATACAATTTCTTTTGCTTCTAAGGATTTCAGCCATATTGGTTTAAAGCCTGCCCTCATTCAGTTTGGACACACCTGAACTAATAACATGTTCCAAATTCCTCTTCACAAAGGGTTCATACCCACAGGACCAGGGATTGGGAATTGAACATGCCCTTTGGTGGGGGACATGATTCAAGCCCCAACATTTGATATAACAAATTACCACAAACTAGGTGGCTCAAAACAACAGAAATTTGTTCTCTCACAGTTGTAAAGGCCAGAAGTCTGAAATCACAGTGTTGGTGGGGTTGGTTCCTTCCAGAGGCTCTCGGGGAGAAGCTGTTCTATGCTTCTCTCTTAGCTTCTGGTGGCTCTTGGCAATCTCTGGCGTTTTTTGGCTTGTAGCTGCAAAATTCCAATCTCTGCCTCTGTCTCTCTATGAACTTTCTCTGTGTGTCTCTGTTTCGAATATCCCTCTCCTTTCTTTTATAAGGTCACCAGTTATGGCACTTGAAGACCACACTAAATCCAGATGATCTCATGTCAATATCCTTAACTACATCTGCAAAGACTCTATTTCCAAATAAAGTCACATTCAGGGTACTTGGAGGTTAGGACTTGGACATAGCTTTCTTTTGGTGGTCACTAATCAATCCACCATAACCTGGCTAATCCTTATAATACAGGCCCATTTCACTGCTTTAGCATAAACATCTTATATGTTTACTTCTTGAACTCTTTCTGTCTTGAGATTTGGAAGGAGAATCGCATCTAACAGTTTGAAAACCACTGGGCCGTATGCAAGATGTATTACTTATATAATTGGGAGAAAGAGTGCGGTCGTCGTTGACTTGTCTATTGGGGGGGAGTGGCAGCCGGTTGCTAAATCCTAGGCTCTCAGGATTGCTCGGAGGGTACCGGTGGCGGGGGCTCTTTCCCGGAGGCGAGGGCGAGGCGGGGGACTGGGCCCGGTCCCCGGCGGAGGCGTGCAAAGTATGGAGGGCGGCGAGAAAGGAACAGGCGGGACACCTTTCTTTTAGGATGAAGAAGCCAAGAGAGTTTATTAGGGGAAAGTACAAGCTTATATCGGGCGGTTTAGAGGGCGGGGTAGCTGTAGGGGTTAAAGGCTTGGATTGGTTCTGAGAGGGCGTGAAGGTTGATTGAAAAGGTGCGGGAGTTGCTCCGGTAACGAAGAGGGTGGAGGGTACGGGTAAGGCACGGGGGTGGGGTTTTTCTCCGGCAAGCCCTCCCCAACGATTGTACTTTGGGGTGAGGAAATGGGGCCTGCCTCCGGCCTCACTTTCTCAGGCCTGGGGGGCTGTGGAGGGTGCTGTCGCCCGTGCCCACCACCCTCCCCAGGGGCTGATCAGGTCCCCCAGCCCAGGCCCGCCAAGTCGAAGCACGTAATCAGTGTCCCGCAAAAGAGGACAATTGTTGTAGGGATAGGCAGAAGCTGTTCATCTTCTCATGCTTTCTGGGAGAGAGGCTCTAATGAGAATCTTCTTGGTGAGCTACCTCTGAGAGCCAGGCAGGGGACCCAGGATATATTTAGAATTGTCAGGAAAAGCATCAAGAGTTTCCCACCAACTCCTCTGACTCTAGGAGTTACCTAGGTCCTCACTTCACCTGACTACTCAGTTGAGAATTGTGATCCCTTTTATTGCAAAAATCTTTAGTTTAAAGAGTGCTACAGGTTGTTTAAATACATTTGCAAACAAATTAATAAAGTATGAATTTAATGGTCATTATTCTTAAGCATTCGGTGTCATTGAAATACTGGCTTTTTCTTGTAAATCTTAAAATCCAAGTGCAAAGAAGCAAAGACATTCACTCAGAGGAGCCATTTACAGGTAAAGTATTGTGGATTTGAGTAATTCTGATGATTACCTTTTTATATCTTATTCTCTCTAATTACTGATCTTGAGACTCTGGCTAAATCTGCTCCCATTTCCTTCTGTCTCAGTTAAAACATTAATTTTGGCCCCCAATGCCATTTTCTCAAATTGCCAATTTATCTCTTATATGGAAATAGTGTGAATACACTCTCCCACAAGATCAGGTTTCATTCTTAAAAGTGTTACTCTCACACTAAGGACTTTTGAACTATATAAAATAATACTTATAAACAACTACTCTATAGATAATTGTTCAAAAGCTGAACCAAGGATTTGAAAGCCATGACTTTAAATACAATTTGTGCTACCAATATTTCAATTTGAAAGAGTTTGTCAGATTTTTTGATATTCAGAGGCTATGCTTTCTTGTTTCCACCGCAGACAAATTTTCATTATCTTTAATTGGTGTTAAGTAGGAGCATCCTGCCGGTGATTGCTCATCACTTACTAGCTCCAATTTAAGTATCATTAGGTTTCCTGTTTAAACGGATTATAAAGAAAGAGGTTAGAAATATTATCTGCAGTGAGCTAATAACATTCAACAAATATTTTCATTGTGCCAAATCGCCAGTCTTTGCACAAGCTAACAATTTATTGTCTCCCCATAACCATGAATGCCGCATATTTTGTGGTTACACTGCAGTTTTGTTTTAAACAACATCATGGTCTGTAATCTTAGTTCATTTGGTGCTAGCTAGTCTGGTAAATGGCCATGTTTCCTAGCAACATTTCAATCTAAGTCCTTAATATCACAGAAAGTATAGTCTAAGGGAACATAAAGAGGTTCTTGGATGTTAGAGCCTAATAAAAAAGTTTTTTTTTTTTTTAACTTCAAAAAGGGAATGGTTTAATCAACAAAATAACTTGGAGTAAATATGCCCCTTTTGATCTTGGTGTCACAGTTTTTATATGAGTAACAATTCACGAAACCTTATAATTCTGTATCAGTGTACTTTCCTTTAATTCAGGGATTAGTTTTAAGTCCTATGATATAGCTTTCCAGAAACATCGTTTCTTTTAATTTAATAAAATAAATAGTTCTGCAAATATTGAAAGCCACATAACAAAGTTTACCCTAGAGTTCATTGTGGGGTAGATTATGGTGGAAACTGTCTTATCATGTAATCTTCTATGTACCTAATCCACCTCCTTTGTATGGGTTATGATACCGCCTTTAATGTATGTTTTAGTAAGATAGAAGACTGTTAAAAGAATATGTATTATTTCTTGAATGTAGCATTTTTTTCCATGGTTAACTTCCAAATGACCAGAGAGACAATACTGATAGTTTGCCAAGTAATCCACCTCTAATGTGTGCCCAGCATATTAAATATAGTTAGTCTAGTAGGATACATATTATTATCCTCATTTTGCAATCAAAGGAACTAGGGTTCAACAGACTAAATAATTTGCTTAAGGCTGTAGGCTAGTCATGATAAACCATGGAATCAATATTTACCTAGGAGTTTCCTAGGTATTTCTTTACACTTTGTGACCTGCACCCTGCCCCACCCCCACCCCCAACCCACACCTTGTATAAGAGAAAGAAAATTCTTAATTTGGAGCCAAGTGCTATCATTCCTCACGGAGAAATGCATTCATGTGAATTTGGCATGGCCTTGCGCTATGTTGTGGAGTTATCAGCCCATGTTTCCCAAGGCATTACTGACCTGTTCCTCTTTAACACAAGAGCCCTCAGAGCAATTAATTAATAATTATAATGAAATTCAAGAAGGAAAGGCTAGGGCAGGATATTATAATCTGATGACAGCATGTGCATCGGGTGTTATCATTCAGGAAGTCACTCCTGTTAATTTAGAACAATCAATGTCACTGGAATATTCTATAGTTTTGTAGTTAATTTCACTGATATGTTTTCCTATTGAAAATAAAATACAGGAATAATAGTTATTATATACAGCAGAGGTTTGTATTAATTTCCAGAAACCTGGACAAACGGGTTGCTCCTACCACATTCAAACTGCATATTGCAAGGAACTTAAAATTACTCCTGACTTGGAGTTGTCCTACAGCCCTTCTGAGTTCACATGATGCAATCTTGTGAATGCAAAGGTGAATGTTAATTAGAGGATGTGAAGAATTTAAAACCTGGTTCCAATCACCTGGATTGTCAACACTGCCAGCTTTCATGTATATTTCATTCTCTCACTCTCTTAACTCTTTGTTTCCCAGTCCCACTCATCAGACCTCCTACCCCTCTTCCCTCATCCTCATGGTCAGCTGATGACCCTGCTTCTTATTTCACTAAGAAAATGGGAAGATTCTAGAAGAGAATGACCACAACCTCTAACCACCACATCTACAATCAGCTGAAGCTGTGCCCAGGTACCCTTGGCATTACTTGTCACTGTGAAATAATCATCTGAGTTTCTGCTTAAGGCCAGCTCCTACACTACTTCGTTAGATCTCAGCCTTGTCACCTCCTCAAGGACAAGTCTTCCACCACTACCATTCTAATGCAACCTGTCTTATAAAAGTAACTAACGACTTGTTGAGTGCATGCTGTGAGGCACTACATTACAAAGTTCACAGGGATTATATCATTTCACACATCCAATAATCCATAAATTAGGAATTATTCTTAATGAATAATATGAATAATAAATAACGGGATGACAATAATGAGATACTAAATCTCATGTGATAAATGAGGCACAGAGGGGTTAGGTAAGCCTCCCAAGGTCACATAGCTATTACTTTTGACAGGCTGCGATTTAAATCCAAGAAATCAGGCTGGAGACCCTTGATTTTCATCACTACCTTGGACCGTCTCTCAGCTTTGTTTTCTTTAATAACTGAGCACACATACTTTTTAAAGATGAATTTTAGGACTGAGGACTGAGATAGGGCCAGGAATTTCCCAAATCATGCTTGAACTAAAATATAGATAAAAACATAAAGTTTTATGTGAAACATCCTATGATATTTTGCTGAAAAACAAAGTCAAAATATAATGTAAAGGGGGAAAAGATTTTTTTCCCAAGAACTCAGGTAGTGTGCCTCTTTGATTATAAATCGAAAAATTTGAAAATACTTTTCCCAAATATATGTGCCTCATCTAACCAGGGTGCATATGTATCCAAAGTAAGTTATATTTCACAAAAGAAGATTGTTAAAGGGCAACTGGATTATTAATTTATATTGTTCTATTATAAATTTCTTTGAAAGACTGTGGCCATTAAATATGGCAGTTAACTTCCATGATTGGGAACGTTTTGCTACAATCAGCTTGAGACTAACTAGAACATTTCTAAGAGCATGTATCAGTTTAACATTTAAAGGCATGTCAGTTTATATTTAAGTTATACTGCAGTAGTTCAAATGAGTTCAATGCGTTAATGTCAGAAATATGAATACACATCTGTAATTATCTAACAACTCACAAAAAGAGATCAAATGTAAGGAACTAATATAAACTATGGTTTAATTCATACTACATTATGGCTAGAAACATTTTTCTCCTTGGAGGTTATTTTTCTTCATGCAAGGCTTTCTCCTGTCTATTGACTGGGCTAAGTAGGTTGATGGGTAATTTAGCATCTCCTGGGTATCACTGAGGCTTCAGTCTTTCCATTCTTGCCACTTCCTCATGTGCTTGAACAGTTGATTGCCTTCCTTTATTATGTAGGCTGAGCCTGATTTGAATATTTCACTTTCTCACTCATTTGCTGCCAAGAGGACCCCAGGAGGAAACCCTTCCTTGGTAATGATATATTGGCAGGGTACAGGAAAGCTTGCACATTATTACCAATTAAATAGCTGTGAGACAAGCATTGTGCCATGTTGCATATTAAAATCAAGAGAAACTTGGAAAAAACAAAAGTCCATGTTACAAGTTGATTTACCATCACTGGGACAAGTAAAAGGAAAAGATGTTCTCAGAGCAGTCCTTATTATCTTTTGTTCTTCTTTTTCTCCTTTTCTTCCTCTGCTTCCATGTTTTTTGCAGTAACCTCCAAGGCATGTTTTAAAATTTTAATATGCATATGCAATTGACTCTCCTCTCCCAATACACACAAACCCACAAAACACATACCTATCACAGATCCTAGGTATGCATTCAATTCTACATTTGCTCTAATAAATCAATCTTTGACACCAGTTTCTCTGTCTTAAGAAATACCCCAAAAGTACCTCTGCAAATAAAGATGTGGTTAAAGGATTCATCATTCTCCTAGACAAGGATCTCAAATTTTAAAACTCTACTAAATACTTTACACTTCATAATTGAAAAAAAAAATTATATTACTCATGTGATGTTCACTTTAATTCTTTTTAATTTTTCTTAAGCAGTCGTAAACTATCAGTCAACTGTAAAACAAAAGCATGTTTACAAATTAAATTTAAAAGATTATCCTCTTCCTCTTCCTTTCCCTTCTGTTCTCTGAAGTGGTTGCAGAGTTGAGGGTATGGCGGAAACTGTGATAACCCAAAGAGGGATGTGAGGACCTGAGAAGGTGAGGAAGTCAGCGAGGGGTGGCCCAACACGGGAAGAGAAAGTTTCAGTGCAATGAAGCGAGTGTCCTTGCATGATGAGCAGCCCAGCATGGAGAATCAGAAGAGGCACGGGTATATTCATTTCTTTTTTTTTTTTTTTTTAATCATCATTTTATTGAGATATATTCAGAAACCACGCAGTCATACAAAACAAATTGTACTTTCGATTGTTTACAGTACCATTACATAGTTGTACATTCATCACCTAAATCAATCCCTGATACCTTCATTAGCACACACACAAAAATAACAAGAATAATAATTAGAGTGAAAAAGAGCAATTGAAGTAAAAAAGAACACTGGGTACCTTTGTCTGTTTGTTTCCTTCCCCTACTTTTCTACACATCCATCCATAAACTAGACAAAGTGGAGTTTGGTCCTTATGGCTTTCCCAATCCCATTGTCACCCCTCATAAGCTACATTTTTATAAAACTGTCTTCGAGATTCATGGGTTCTGGGTTGTAGTTTGATAGTTTCAGGTATCCACCACCAGCTACCCCAATTCTTTAGAACCTAAAAAGGGTTGTCTAAAGTGTGCGTAAGAGTGCCCACCAGAGTGATCTCTCGGCTCGTTTTGGAATCTCTCTGCCACTGAAGCTTATTTCATTTCCTTTCACATCCCCCTTTTGGTCAAGAAGATGTTCTCCGTCCCACGATGCCGGGTCTACATTCCTCCCCGGGAGTCATATTCCACGTTGCCAGGGAGATTCACTCCCCTGGGTGTCTGATCCCACGTAGGGGGGAGGGCAGTGATTTCACCTTTCAAGTTGGCTTAGCCAGAGAGAGAGGGCCACATCTGAGCAACAAAGAGGCATTCAGGAGGAGACTCTTAGGCACAAATATAGGGAGGCCTAGCCTCTCCTTTGCTGCAACCGTCTTCCCAAGGGTAAAACTTATGGTAGAGGGCTCAACCCATCAAACCACCAGTCCCCTATGTCTGTGGTCATGTTAGCAACCATGGAGGTGGGGTAGGCGAATACCCCTGCATTCTCCACAGGCTCCACAAGGGGGCACTACATCTTTTTTTTTTTTCCTTGTTTTTCTTTCTTTTTTTTTTTTTTTTGACTTTCCCTTCTTTTTTAAATCAACTGTATGAAAAAAAAGTTAAAAAGAAAACAAACATACAATAAAAGAACATTTCAAAGAGACCATAACAAGGGGGTAAGAAAAAGACAACTAACTTAAGATAACTGCTTAACTTCCAACATGTTCCTACTTTACCCCAAGAAAGTTACATAATATAGCAACATTTCTGTGAACTTGTTCCTACTATATCCATCAGAAATTAACAGACCATAGTCATTTCTGGGCATCCCCAGAACGTTAAATAGCTTATCTGTTCTTCTTGGATTATTGTTCCCCCTTCCTTAATTGCTCTCTGCTGCTAGTTCCCCTAGATTCTACATTATAAACAATTTGTTTTACATTTTTCAAAGTTCACATTAGTGGTAGCATATAATATTTCTCTTTTTTGTGCCTGGCTTATTTCGCTCAGCATTATGTCTTCAAGGTTCATCCATGTTGTCATATGTTTCACGAGATCCTTCCTTCTTACTGCCGCGTAGTATTCCATCGTGTGTATATACCACATTTTATTTATCCACTCATCTGTTGAAGGACATTTGGGTTGTTTCCATCTCTTGGCAATTGTGAATAATGCTGCTATGAACATTGGCGTGCAAATATCTGCTCGTGTCACTGCTTTCCGATCTTCCGGGTATATACCGAGAAGTGCAATCGCTGGATCGAATGGTAGCTCTATATCTAGTTTTCTAAGGAACTGCCAGACTGACTTCCAGAGTGGCTGAACCATTATACAGTCCCACCAACAATGAATAAGAGTTCCAATTTCTCCACATCCCCTCCAGCATTTGTAGTTTCCTGTTTGTTTAATGGCAGCCATTCTAACCGGTGTTAGATGGTATCTCATTGTGGTCTTAATTTGCATCTCTCTAATAGCTAGTGAAGCTGAACATTTTTTCATGTGTTTCTTGGCCATTTGTATTTCCTCTTCAGAGAACTGTCTTTTCATATCTTTTGCCCATTTTATAATTGGGCTGTCTGTACTATTGTCATTGAGTTGTAGGATTTCTTTGTATATGCAAGATATCAGTCTTTTGTCAGATACATGGTTTCCAAAAATTTTTCCCATTGAGTTGGCTGCCTCTTTACCTTTTTGAGAAATTCCTTTGAGGTGCAGAAACTTCTAAGCTTGAGGAGTTCCCATTTATCTATTTTCTCTTTTGTTGCTTGTGCTTTGGGTGTAAGTCTAGGAAGTGGCCGCCTAATACAAGGTCTTGAAGATGTTTTCCTACGTTATCTTCTAGGAGTTTTATGGTACTTTCTTTTATATTGAGATCTTTGGTCCATTTTGAGTTAATTTTTGTGTAGGGGGTGAGGTAGGGGTCCTCTTTCATTCTTTTGGATATGGATATCCAACTCTCCCAGCCCCATTTGTTGAAAAGACCATTATGACTCAGTTCACTGACTTTGGGGGCCTTATCAAAGATCAGTCGGCCATAGATCTGAGGGTCTATCTCTGAATTCTCAATTCAATTCCATTGATCTATATGTCTATCTTTGTGCCAGTACCATGCTGTTTTGGCAACTGTGGCTTTATAATAAGCTTCAAAGTCAGGGAGTGTAAGTCCTCCCACTTTGTTTTTCTTTTTTAGAGTGTCTTTAGCAATTCGAGGCATCTTCCCTTTCCCAAATAAATTTGATAACTAGCTTTTCCAAGTCTGCAAAGTAGGTTGTTGGAATTTTGATTGGGATTGCATTGAATCTGTAGATGAGTTTGGGTAGAATTGACATCTTAATGACATTTAGCCTTCCTATCCATGAACATGGAATACTTTTCCATCTTTTAAAGTCCCCTTCTATTTCTTTTAGTAGAGTTATGTAGTTTTCTTTGTATAGGTCTTTTACATCTTTGGTTAAGTTGATTCCTAGGTACTTGATTTTTTTAGTTGCTATTGAAAATGGTATCTTTTTCTTGAGTGTCTCTTCAGTTTGTTCATTTCTAGCATATAGAAACATTACTGACTTATGTGCATTAACCTTGTATCCCGCTACTTTGCTAAATTTGTTTATTAGCTCTAGTAGCTGTATCGTCGATTTCTCAGGGTTTTCTAGATATAAGATCATATCGTCTGCAAACAATGACAGTTTTACTTCTTCTTTTCCAATTTGGATGCCTTTTATTTCTTTGTCTTGCCGGATTGCCCTGGCTAGCACTTCCAGCACAATGTTGAATAACAGTGGTTACAGCGGGCATCCTTGTCTTCTTCCTGATCTTACAGGGAAGGCTTTCAGTCTCTCACCATTGAGTACTATGCTGGCTGTGGGTTTTTCATATATGCTCTTTATCATGTTGAGGAAGTTTCCTTCAGTTCCTACCTTTTGAAGTGTTTTTATCAAAAAGGGATGTTGGATTTTGTCAAATGCTTTTTCAGCATCTATTGAGATGATCAATTGATTTTTCCCTTTTGACTTGTTAATGTGTTGTAATACATTGATTGCTTTTCTTATGTTGAACCATCCTTACATGCCTGGAATGAACCCCACTTGGTCATGGTGTATGATTTTTTTAATGTGTCTTTGGATTCGATTTGCAAGTATTTTGTTGAGGATTTTTGCATCTATATTCATTAGGGAGATTGGCCGGTAGTTTTCCTTTTTTGTAGTATCTTTGCCTGGTTTTGGTATTAGATTGATGTTAGCTTCATAAAATGAGTTAGGTAGTATTCCATTTTTTTCAATGTTTTGAAAGAGTTTGAGTAAGATTGGTGTCAGTTCTTTCTGGAAAGTTTGGTAGAATTCCCCTGTGAAGCCATCTGGCCCTGGGCATTTATTTGTGGGAAGATTTTTGATGACTGATTGGATCTCTTTGCTTGTGATGGGTTGGTTGAGGTCTTCTATTTCTTCTCTGGTCAGTCTAGGTTGTTCATATGTTTCCAGGAAATTGTCCATTTCTTCTACATTATCCAGTTTGTTGCCATACAATTGTTCATAATATCCTCTTATAATTTTTTTAATTTCTTCAGGATCTGCAGTTATGTCACCTTTTTCATTCATTATTTTGTTTATGTGGGTCTTCTGTCTTTTTGATTTTGTCAGTCTAGCTAGGGGCTTGTCAATCTTGTTGATCTTCTCAAAGAACCAACTTTTGGTGATATTTATCCTCTCTATTGTTTTTTTGTTCTCTATGTCATTTATTTCTGCTTTAATCCTTGTTATTTCTTTTCTTCTACTTGGTTTAGGATTGGTTTGCTGTTCATTTTCTAGCTTCTTCAGTTGATCCATTAGTTCTTTGATTTTGGCTCTTTCTTCCTTTTTAATATATGCGTTTAGTGCTATAAATTTTCCCTTAGCACTGCTTTTGCTGCATCCCATAGGTTTTGGTATGTTGTGTTCTCATTTTCATTCGTCTCTATATATTTAGCAATTTATCTTGCTATTTCTTCTTTAACCCACTGATTGTTTAGGAGTGTGTTGTTTAACCTCCAGGTATTTGTGAATTTTCTAAGTCTCTGGTGGTTATTGACTTCTAATTGTATTCCATTGTGGTCAGAGAATGTGCTTTGAATAATTTCAATCTTTTTAAATTTATTGAGGCTTGTTTTATGTCCCAGCATATGATCTATTCTGGAGAAAGTTCCATGAGCGCTAGAGAAGTATGTGTATCCTGGTGATTTGGGATGTAATGTCCTGTATATCTGTTAAATCTAATTCATTTATCAGATTGTTTAGGTTTTCAATTTCCTTATTGGTCTTCTGTCTGGTTGATCTATCTATAGGAGAGAGTGATGTGTTGAAGTCTCCCACAATTATTGTGGAAACATCAATTGCTTCCTTTAGTTTTGCCAGTGTTTCTCTCATGTATTTTGTGGCACCTTGGTTGGGTGCATAGACATTTACGATTGTTATTTCTTCTTGCTGAATTGCCCCTTTTATTAGTGTGTAGTGGCCTTCTTTGTCTCTCAAAACATCCCTGCATTTGAAGTCTATTTTATCTGAGATTAATATTGCTACACCTGCTTTCTTTTGGCTGTGGCTTGCATGAAATATTTTTTTCCATCCTTTCACTTTCAGTTTCTTTGTGTCCCTGTGTCTAAGATGAGTCTCTTGTATGCAACATATTGATGGTTCATTTTTTTTGATCCATTCTGCGAATCTATATCTTTTAATTGGAGAGTTTAATCCATTTACATTCAACGTTATAACCGTGAAGGCATTTCTTGAATCGGCCATCTTAACCTTTGGTTTATGTTTGCCATATTTTTCCCTCTCTCTATTAATATCCTTTATTGTACCCATACCAAATCTCTTTAGTACTGAACCTTTCTCCAAGTCTCTCTGTCCTGTCTTTGTTTCTCTGTCTGTAGGGCTCCCTTGAGTATCTCCAGTAGGGCAGGTCTCTTGTTAGCAAATTCTCTCAGCATTTGTTTGTCTGTGAAAAATTTAAGCTCTCCCTCAAATTTGAAGGAGAGCTTTGCTGGATAAAGTATTCTTGGCTGGAAATTTTTCTCACTCAAAATTTTAAAAATATCGTGCCACTGCCTTCTTGCCTCCATGGTGGCTGCTGAGTAGTCACTACTTAGTCTTATGCTATTTCCTTTGTATGTGGTGAATTGCTTTTCTCTTGCTGCTTTCAGAACTTGCTCCTTCTCTTCTGTGTTTGACAGTGTGATCAGTATATGTCTCGGAGTGGGTTTATTTGGATTTATTCTATTTGGAGTTCGCTGAGCATTTATGATTTGTGTATTTATGTTGTTTTGAAGATTTGGGAAGTTTTCCCCAACAATTTCTTTGAATACTCTTCCTAGACCTTTACCCTTTTCTTCCCCTTCTGGGACACCAATAAGTCTTATATTTGGACATTTCATATTATCTATCATATCCCTGAGGTCCATTTCGATTTTTTCAATTTTTTTCCCCATTCTTTCTTTTATGCTTTCATTTTCCATTCTGTCATCTTCCAGGTCACTGATTCGTTGTTCAACTTCCTCTAGTCTTGTACTGTGAGTGTCCAGAATCTTTTTAATTTGGTCAACAGTTTCTTTAATTTCCATAAGATCATCCATTTTTTTATTTAGTCTTGCAATGTCTTCTTTATGCTTTTCTAGAGTCTTCTTGATTTCCTTCATATCCCGTACTATGGTCTCATTGTTCATCTTTAGTTCTTTGAGTAGCTGCTCTAGGTGCTGTGTCTCTTCTGGTCTTTTGATTTGGGTGCTTGGGCTTGGGTTATCCATATCGTCTGGTTTTTTCATATGCTTTATAATTTTCACTTGTTTTTGGCCTCGTGGCATTTGCTGAACTTGATAGGGTTCTTTTAGGGTTTGTAGACCTATTGAAGTCCTTATCTCTAATTTATCAGATCTACAGCTTCGTGGAGTACACTTTCTCTAACTAACCAGCAGGTGGCATCCACGAGCCACGTGTTCTCCACAAGCCAGCTCTCCCTTGCTTAGCCTTTTTTTTGGTGAGTGGGGGAGTGAGTCTTGTGGGGCCCAATTGGTGTACCAAGCTTACGTGTGTAGTTGGTGTTGCCTGCCCTGTATGTGGGGTGTGTTTCTGGGCAGTCGGGGGGGGGGGTGGCCCTAACAATCAAATCTCCCTGATGATCCTAGAGTTTTAAAGCTGCTGCAATAGTCTAATCCTTCAGTTCAGTCCTGCCACAGTTTGTCTCTGCCACTGACCCACAAGTCTTTGGTATTGGCGTATGGCTCCTGAGACTTGCAAGTGGGCCCCTCTTCCAGGCCGTGCACCCCGGGTCTTCTGTTGAGGGATGACTGTGCTATGTCACAGGTGAGTGCCATCCCCCCAGGGCAGTTCTGGGCTGCTGGGCTGTGTAGGGAGGCTCCCAGTCTGCTCAAATGATGGCTGAATGGGGCTTTGTTAATTCACACTGCTCCACCTTCCCAGCTCTGGTACAATCAGCTGAGGTTGCAGGGAAGGCTAATGTCCATGCCCAGTTTTGTGGTGTGTGCCTGTTATTTGAAGCACTTCCGTCACACTGGGTTGTCTGGGGCAGCTCTGGGCTATGGGGCTGGCGATGGGCAGGAGTGTTTCCTGTCCACCAGGATGGTGGCTGTGAGCGGAAACCCCCCTTTTCTTGGGAGGTTGTGGTGTTTTGTGAATTTTCTCAGCCACTGGATTATTGCCTTTTGTCTCAGAGCTCTCTTAGTTCTGCTCTTGACTTGATGTGCCCAAATTGCAATTCTTTGAAACTTTCTGTATTGGGCTTCTTAGAGTAATTGTTTTAGAAAAAGAAAAAAGGATTAAAAAAAAAATGGGCCCTCCTCAGAGATCTGATGGGTTATTGAAATGCTAATAGACAAAGCAACCAGGGCCATTAAGGAAAGGTCCACAGGGCAGAGAGATCAGCTTTTCTTCGGGATTTGCATATGCGCCTCAAGGCCTGAGCTCCGCCCTTCCCCTTTCTGTGTTCACCAGAACTCCAAAAATCCTCTGCTTTTATTTTGGAGTTTTTCGTGTTATTTTTTTTTTTCTATGCCTTTCTCCTCTCTGCTGGGCTGGCAGCTCTCAGATTCTCTGGTGTCTGGTCTCAGTCTATCTATGGTTGGAGTATGGATTAGTGGAATGTGTTTCCGAGAAGGGCTACCACTGCAGTTCTCCCTTCTCCTTCCCAGAGCTGGCAGCCCCTCCTCCCACGGGACCGAGCCTGGCAGGGAGGGGCGTGGGTCCCCTGGCCGCAAAAACTTACAGATTTCGCTGATCTCAGCAGTTCGACATTTTCATGAGTGTTGTATGAAGTATGCCCAAAGACAGATTGCTCTGTGGTGTCCAGTCCACGCAGTTCCTGGCTTTTTACCTACTTTCCTGGAGGAGTAACTAAAACTTACAGCTCACCAGTCTGCCATCTTGCCCCGCCCCCTATATTCATTTCTTATAGCCCCTGCAACAAATTACCACCAACTCCATGGCTTAAAACAATGCAGCTTCATTCTCTCACAGCTCCAGGGGCCAGAAATCTGAAATCAGTTTCCTCGGGTTTAAACCAGTGTGTGAGAAGGGCTGTTCTCCTTCTGAAGGTTCTTGGGATTTTCCAGCTTCCTTGCCTTTTCCAGCTTCTAGACCATCATTCTTTGCATTTTTTGGCTCACATTCCCCTTCTTCCATCATTAAAACCCACAGCACAGCATCATCAAATCTCCCTCTGTCTGCTGAGATCTTCACATGACCTTCTCTCTTCTGTAGTAGAATCATTCTCTGACTGTCTTATAATGACCCCTGAGATTACATTTAGAGCATATCCAGATGATCCAGGATCATCTCCCCATTCAAGAATCTTAATTTAATCACACCTGCAAAGTCTCTGTTGCCACGTAAATTAACATTCACAAGTTTCAGTGATTAGGACCTGGATATGTTCAGGCATCATTATTCAACCTTCCACAAAAGAGTAGAGTGGACAGCACTGTGAGAGCCCAAGAGAGGTGAAAAGGGCCCCCATGAAGACAGACAGTTTGGACTGCTGTGTTGGATCCTGAGTGGGGTGTAGAGGGTGTCCGTGAGAAGGGCATCCCTGTATGAGATGTTGGAGCCCAAGGGATGAAGAGCCATTCTCAGGGGAAGTCAACATGGAGAGTCAGAGCCTGAGCAGGGTGAAGGGGGCATCCATGGAGGAGAAGAGGTTGTAACAGAGGTGGAAGATCAGTTAAATACAGGAGAATTGATCAAATAAGATAATATATTGAGGATAACCCTAGCCAGTTAACTCTATAAAAGAAAATATCTTAAATATGGAAGGAAAGTAAACTAGAATGAACCTTGTGGTATTAGATGGAATTGGAAGGGTCTATGTGAACTCATGATTTTCAATGTAAATAGACATATATGTAGAAATAAATAGAGATGCAAATGTGTGTAGGTATTGTTTTGGTGTGCTAAAGCTGATGAAGTGCAAGACACAACAAAGGGACTGGCTTTTAACAATGAGGATTTATTATGTTACAAATTTACAGTTCTAAGGCCATGAAAATGTCCCAATAAGGCACCAATGGAAAGATACATTCTCTGAAGGCTGGTTACCAGTGAGCTTGGGCTCCTCTGTCAGATAGCAAGGCACATGGTGATGTCTGCTGGCCCTTTTCTCTGGGGGTTCTTTGCTTCAGCTTCTGAATTCTCCATCAATGGCTTTTTCTCTAAACATCTCTTGGTGTTTCTCTTTATTTAATCTCTTAGCTTCTGTATGCCTTTTATCCTCTTATAAAGGGCTCCAGTAAGAGGATTAAGACCCACCTTAAATTGGGTGGGTCACATCTCAATTGAAATAACCTAATCAAAGGTCCCACCTACTTTAGTTTGTTCAAACACAATGATTGCATGGAGTTTCAATAGGGTGAGATTTGGTTGGTTTGTGCAGGTTGGTATGAGGCTCCAATGCATCCCAGGATAGTTTGGCAGAGAATAAAGATATGTTTGTGGGGCGCCCTTGAGGAACTCGGGAGAGATGTGGAGGTGTTGAACTTCCCCGCCTGGGAGTTGCTGATGTTCTCACAGGCATTAAGGACTACCAATTTGGAAGGCCAAGCCCTCGATCTTGGGGCTTGTTCTTGTGAGGCTTGTTGCTGTGGGGGAGAGGCTAAGCCTACTTGTGATTGCGCCTGGGAGTTGCCCCCAGAGGACCTCTTTTGTTGTTCAGATACGGCCTTTCTCTCTGGGCCTCTGTGGGTGGGCTTGCTGCCCTCCCCGCTGCGTGGGGTGTGACTCCTGGGGCTGTGAATCTCCCTGGCAGCATGGGGCATGGTTCCCAGGGATAGGCCTGGAAATGGCATCATGGGATTGAGAGAGCCTTCTTGACCAGGAAGCAGAGGAAAAATGAAACAAGGTGGAGTTTCAATGGCTGAGGGATTTCAAGTTGAAACAAGGGGTCATTCTGGAAATTGTTCTTGTGCATTATATAGGTATGCCTTCTTAGTAAAAATGCCTGAAAGTGTTGAGCTGTGACCTGGTGGCCTTGGTTCTTAGAGACAATCATTTAGCTCTATAGCTTGCATGGTATGACTGTGTGGTTGTGGAGGCCTTGTGACTCACACTCCCTTTGTCCAGTGTATGGATGGATGAGTGGAAAAATGGGGAAAGAGAGTAAATGAGTGGTGGGGAGGTGCAGGGAGATGGAATGTTTTAGGTATTCTTTTACACTTTTATTTTTATTCTTATTTTTATTTATTTATATTTTTATTTTTGGAGTAACGAGGATACACGGATATGTGATGTTGCTGTGGACAACTGATTGTGCACTGTGGATGATTGTATGGTATGTGAATGTATCTCAATGAAACTGAATAAAAAAATTCCTTATGTCCCACCTATAGCATCCATATGAATGGAATAAAAGAGCATGACCTGCCTCCTCATCAAAAGTAAATAGGTACATCCCTTTCTCCATGTTTCCTCCAGCACTTTTACACAAATTTATATTTTTTCCTACAATTTAAAGACATAGATTCATATACCATACAATTATCCACAGTGTACGGTCAGTTGTTCACAGTATCATCATATAGTTGTACATTTAGCACCACAGTCAGCACTTGAACATATTGATTACTATGAAAAAGTTGTGTTTTTTTTTGTTTTTTTTTTTTGCAAATAATAAAAAGGGTAATAAAAAGACAAATAAAATGTCATACAATACAGTATAATTGTAAGGACAAAAAACACCACCACTACCAAGAATCCCATATCCCTCCCTTATATCCCCCTCTCATACAGAATTAACTTTGATATGTTGCCTTTATTACATTTAATGGAAGCCTACTGCAATGTTACTGTTGACCATAGACACCAGTTTGCTTTAATTATGTTTTTTCCCAAAGACCATCCCTTTTTCAATACTCTGCATGGTTGAGCTTCATTTGTTCTCCCACATGTAAAAATAGTTTTATATTTGTACATTTAGCAACAGTCATTGGCCACTTCAGTTTTTGCCAAGTTACACAGTCTCAGTCTTTACCATCTATCTTTACTTCTGGTGTCATATATTCCCCTATCCCACCTCTTTCAGCTTTACTCACAGATATCTTTGTTCAGTGTACTTGCAATATTGTGCTACCTTCACACAGTATTATGCTATCTAATTCTGGATCTATACAATCAATCCTGCTGAACATTCTGTAGTCCTTCAGCATCAAACACCTGATCTCTACCCTCTTTCTATCTCCTGGTAGCCTGTGTTAGCAGCTTTTAACTTTCAAAGTTTGCTCCTTAATGTTAATTCATATTAGTGACACCATACAGTATTTGTCCTTTTGTTTCTGGCTAATTTCACTCAATATCATGTCCTCAAGATTCATCCATGTTATTAAATGCTCCATGTCTTTGTTCTGTCTTACAGCTGCATAATATTCCATCATGTGTATATACCACAGTCTGTCCATCCATTCATCTGTTGATGAACACTTGGGCTGCCTCCGTTTCTTGGCAGTCACGAATAATGCCACAACAAACATTGATTTACAAATGTCCGTTTGTATCCTAACTTTCAGTTCCTTTGAGGATATATATAACAGTGGAATAGCTGGGCCATATGGCAAGTCAATACTTAGCTTCCTGAGGAAATGCCACACTGCCTTCCAGAGTGGTGGCACCATTCCAGATCCCCACCAACAATGAATAAGTGTGCCCCTTTCTCCACATCCTCTCCAGCACCTGTAATTTTCTGTTTTTTGGATAATGGCCATTCTGGTAGGTGTGAGATGATACCTCACTGTGGCTTCTATTTGCATCTCCCCAAAAGCCAGTGAAGTTGAGCATTTTTTCACATGTCTCTGATCCACTTGCATTTCCTCTCCAGAAAAGTGTCTGTCCATGTATTTTGTTCATTTTTTATTTGGGTTGTTTGTCTTTCTGTGGCTCAGTTGTAGGATTGCTTTATATATTCGGGATATTAAACCCTTATCTGATATGTGGTTTCCAAATATTGTCTCCTGTTGTGTAGGCTGCCTTTTTACATTTCTAACGAAGTCCTTTGATGTACAAAAGTGTTTGGTTTTGAGGAGATCCCACTTGTCTATTTGTTTTTCGGTTGCTCGTGCTTTGGGTGTAAGGTCTAGGAAACCACCTCCTACAACAAGATCTTTAAGAAATTGCCTTACATTTTCTTCTAAGAGCCTTATGGTCTTAGCACTTATGTTTAGGTCTTTGATCCAACTGGAGTTCATTTTTGTATAAGGTGTAAGGTGGGAGTCCTCTTTCATTCTTTTGGAAATGAATATCCTGTTCTCCAAACACCATTTATTGAAGAGGCTGCTCTGTCACAGTTGCTTTGGCTTGACTGCTTTATCAGAGATCAGTTGTCCATAGATTCAGGAGTCTATTTCTGAACACTCAATTCTATTCCATTGGTTGGTATCTCTGTCCTTATGCCAGTACCATGCTGTTTTGAGCACTGTAGTGTAGTATTATGCTTCAAAGTCAGGTAGTGTGAGACCTCCCACTTTGTTCCTCTTTCTCAATATATTTTTGGCTATTCAGGGCACCTTGCCTTTCCAAATAAATTTGGTTATTGGTTTTCCTATTTCTGCAAAGTAAGTTGTTGGGATTTTAATTGGTATTGCATTGAATCTATAAATCAGTTTAGGTAGAGTTGACATCTTAATTATATTTAGTATTCCAATCCATGAAAATGGTATGTTCTTCCATTTTTTTAGATCCTGTTCAATTTCTTTTAGCAGTTTCTTGTAGTTTTCTTTAAACAGGTCTTTTGTGTCCTTGGTTAAATTTATTCCTAAATACTTGATTCTTTTGGCTGCTATTGTAAATGGAATTTTTTTTTTATTTCTTCCTCTTGTTGCACATTACTTGTGTATAGGAACACTACAGATTTTTGCGTGTTGATCTTGTAGCCTGCCACTTTGCTATAGTTATTGATTAGCTCGAATAGCTTTGCTGTAGATTTTTCTGGATTTTCTAATATAGAATCATGGCATCTGCAAACAGTGAAAGTTTTACTTCTTCCTCTCCAATTTGGATGTCTTTTATTTCTTTTTCTTGCCTAATTGCTCTAGCTAGAACTTCTAGCACAATGCTGAATAACAATGGTGACAGTGGGCATCCCTGTCTTGTTCCTGATCTTAGAGGGAAAGCTTTCAACCTCTCCCCATTGAGTACGATGTTAGCTGTTGGTTTTTCATATATTGACTTTATCATATTGAGAAAATTCCCTTCTATTCCTATCCTTTGAATTGTTTTCATTTATTACAAAGGATGTTAAATTTTGTCAAATGCCTTTTCTGCATCGATCAAGATGATCAAGAGGTTCTTTTCCTTTGATTTATTGATGTGGTGTATTACATTAATTGATTTTCTTGTGTTGAACCAGCCTTGCATAACTGGAATACACCCCAGTATATATGTAGCAATGGAAGAGCTGGGCCATAATTCTTTTAATATGCTGCTGGATTCAATTTGCGAGTATATTGTTGAGGATTTTTGCTTCTATATTCATTAAGGAGATTGGTCTACAATTTTCTTTTTTTGTAGTATCTTGGTCTGATTTTGGTTTTAGGGTGATGTTGGCTTCACAGAATGAGTTGGGTAGCTTTCCCTCTTCTTCAATTTTTTTGAAGAGTTTGAGCAGGAATGGTATGAATTCTTTCTTGAACGCTTGGTAGAATTCACATGTGAAGCCATCTGGTCCTGGGCTTTTCTTTTGGGGAGATTTTTGATGACTGACTCAATCTCTTTACTTATGATTGGTTTGTTGAGGTCATCTATTTCTTCTCTGGTCAATTTTCATTGTTTATGCTTTTCTAGGAAGTTGTCCATTTCATATAAGTTGTCTAATTTATTAGCATATAATTGCTCATAGTACCTTCTCATTATCTCCTTTATTTCTACAGTGTCAGTAGTTATGTTTCCTTTCCCATTTCTGATTTACATTTATTTGCATCCTCTCTCTCTCCTTTTTTTTTTTTTTTTATTAGCCTAGCTAGGAGTCCATCAATTTTGTTGATTTTTTCAAAAGCCCAGCTTCTGGTTTTGTTAATTCTCTGTATTGTTTTCCTATTATCAGTTTCATTTATTTCTGCTCTAATCTTTGTTACTCCTTTCCTTATGTTTGCTTTTGGGTTTATTTGCCATTCTTTCTCTAGTTCCTCCAGGTAGACAGTTAATTCCTCAATTTTTGCTCTCTCTTCTCTTTTAATTTAGGCATTTAGAGTGATAAGTTTCCCTCTCAGCACTGCCTTTGCTGCATCTCATAAGTTTTGATATGTTGTGCTTTCATTGTCATTTGCCTCGAGGTGTTTACTAATTTCTCTTGTAATTTCTTCCTTTAACCACTGGCTTTCTAAGAGAATGTTGTTTAGTCTCCATTTATTTGTGAATTTTGCAATCTCCTGCCTGTTATTTATTTCCAACTTCATTCCATTATGATCTGACATAGTATTTTTTATAATATCAATATTTTTAAATTTGGTGAGACTTGCTTTGTGACCCAGCATGTGGTCTATCCTAGAGAATGTTCCATGAGCACTTGAGAAAAATGTGTATCCTGCTGTTGTGGGGTAGAGTGTTCTATAAATGTCTGTCACATCTAGTTCATTTATCATACAATTCAACATCGCTGTTTCCTTGTTGATCCTCTGTCTAGATGTTCTAACCATGGATGAGAGTGGTGTATTGAAGTCTCCAAGTATTATTATGGATTTATCCACTTCTCCTTTCATTGTTCTCAGTGTTTGCCTCATGAATTTTGGGGCACTCTGGCTTGGTGCATAAATATTTATGATTGTTATGTTTTCTTGATGAATTTACCATTTTATTAATATGTAGTGTCCTTCTTTGTCTCTTTTAATTGTTTACTTTTGAAGTCTACTTTGTCTGATATTAATATAGCTTCCCCCACTTTTTTTCTTGTAGCTGTTTGCATGAAAATACCTTTTTCCAGCCTTTCACTTCCGGTCTATTATTTTCCTGGTGCCTAAAGTGAGTTTCTTGCAGAGAGCATATAGATGGGTCCTGATTTTTAATCCATTCTGCCAGTCTGTGTCTTTTTATTGGGGAATTTATTCCATTAACATTTAGTGCTATTACTGTAAGGGCAGTACTTCTTCTATCATTTTGTCTTCTGGATTTTATATGTCATATCTTATTTTTTCCTCTCTCTCCTTTTATCCTTCCTGATATTCTTCATTTCTACACTCTTCTCCAAACCTCTTTCTCCTGTCTTTTCCTATCAGCCTGTAGCACTCCCTTTAGTAATTCTTATAGTACCAGTCTCTTATTCATGAATTCTCTTAGTGTCTGCTTGTCTGAAAATATTTTAATCTCTCCCTCATTTTTGAAGAATAGTTTTGCCAGATATAGAATTCTTGGCTGGCAGTTCTTTTCTTTCAGTATCTTAAATATATCATACCACTCTCTTTTTGCCTCCATGGCTTCTCCAGAGAAATGTGTACATAGTCTTATCGAGCTTCCCTTGTATGTGGTAGATTGCTTTTCACTTACTGCTTTCAGAATTCTATCTTTGTCTTTGACATTGGACAATCTGATCAGTAAGTGTCTTGGAGTAGGTTCTATTCTATTTGGGGTGTGCTGTGCTTCTTGAATTTCTAATTTTCTGTCTTTCATAAGAGTTGGGAAATTTTCAGTGATTATTTCTTCTATTATTCTTTCTGCCCCTTTTCCCCTCTCTTCTCCCTCTGGGATACCCATAGCATGTATAGTTGTGCATTTCATGTTGTCACTCAGCTCCCTAAGGACCTGCTCATATTTTTCCATTCTTTTCACCATCTGTTCTTTTGTGTGTATGAATTCAGATGTCTGGTCTTCCAATTTGCTGATCCTTTCTTTTGCCTGTTCAAACCTACTGTTGTATCCCTCCATTGTCTTTTTCATCTCCTCCATTATGCCCTTCATTCCCATAAGTTCTGCCATTTATTTTTTCAAGTTTAAGAATTCTTCCTTATGGTCATTCAGTGTCCTCCTTATATCCTTCATCTCTTTTGTTATATCTTCCCTCAGTTCATTGACTTGATTTCTGAATTGATTTAGCTTTGTTTGAACTTCTGCATTTAGCTCTTCCTTTAGTTCATTGAATTAATTTAGCAATAATTGCTTCAAGTCCAGTATCTTGGTTGAACTATTAGTTTGTTCCTTTTGCTGGTCCATATTTTCATGTTTCCTAGTATGGCTCATTACCTTAAGCTATCTAGGCATCTGACTTTCTTGATTAGTTTTTGCTGGAGCTTCTTTTCATTCTTTTACCTAGAGTTTTCTTTTTGGTTAGCTTTGTTTCTAACCTTTGGTGTTCAGTTCAGCTTATTCTAGACCTTTAACTTAGATTCTGTTTAATCAATTTTTTCACCTCTTGTTTTTCTGTTTCTTGGCCTGCCTCTATGTAGACTTTTTGTGTGAGGGTCTCCTCAGATATGGTCAACCCCAGTCAGGTTTTCCCAGTCCAGAGAGGCTCAGGTCTCAGGAGGAGGGTGTGGAGTTTCCTTGAGAATGAGACCCTCCTGTGAGGCCTTTAGACTCTGTGTTTTTCCTATGCTGTCCAGCAGGTGGCACTTGCCAGCCCACAGTTCCCCCACCAGTGTAAGGAGGTATGGAGCCTTTAGTTCTCCCAGTGACCCTGACCCTGTTGTGAGTGTGGCTGATTGAAGCTGGTTTCTGAATTCCAGCCCCTGAGGTCTGAGTTCCCAAAAAGGGGGCTACCACTGGAGTTTGGCCATGCCCCCCTTTTCTTGGGAAGTTATGGTGTTTGGTGAATTTTCTCTGCCACTAGACATATTGCTTTATCTCTCAGAGCTATCTTAGCTCTGCCCTTGCCTAGGCCCAGATTGCAAGTCTTTGAGGCTTTCTGTTGTGGCCTTCTTAGAATAATTATTTTTTTAAAAAATAGAAAAATATTTTTAAAAAAATAAAGAAAAAAGTAAAAGAAGGGCCCAATATGGACTATTAATAGTCCTTGCAGCTCTAATCGGTTATTGGTATGCTAAAAGACAAGGAGTTGAGGACGATTAAGGAACAATCAATAAAGGAGAGAAATCAGCTTTTCAGACAAGGACTCTCTCCTCCTGGAGTTGTGTATGTGCCTGATTCTGTTTGAGCCCTGCCCTTCTCTGTATTATGTTCACCCGAACTCCAAAAAAATCTCTGTTTTTGTTTTTGTTTTTGTTTTTGTTTTTTTGCTTTTTTTGCTAGCCCTATCTCCTCTCTGTCAGGCTGATGGCTCCCAGATTTTCCAGTGTCTGGTCTCAGTCTGTCTATGGTTGGAATTTTTGTTCAGGAGTCTGAGCTTTTCAATCAGAGCTGCAACTAGATTCTCCCTCCTGGTTCCCAGCACCAACTGCCCCTCCTCCCTTGCAACTGTGTTGGCAGGGAGGGGTGTGGGCCCCCTGACCATGAGAACTCACAGATTTCACTGATCTCAGCTGCTATGGGTGTCTGTGAGTGTTGTATGAAGCATGCCCAAGCTCAAATTCCTCTGCAGTGTCCAGTCCATGCAATTTCCGGCTTTCTAACAACTGCCCCAGAGGAGTAACTAAAACCCACACCTCACCATTCCTCCATCTTGCCCCACCCCTCTGCTGGAGATCAGTGTGGTAGTTCCAAGAAGCTAAGTATGTGGGGGCCATAAGGTCCTGCAACCTCATTATGGGGTAGGAACTTAGAAGAACTGAGAACAGAGACATGAATGGACATTTGCACACTGGTGTTTATGGAGGCAGTATTCATGATTTGCAATAGGTGGAGGTGGCCTAAGAGTACACTGACTGAGGAACAGAATGGTGAACTGTGTTGTATGCATAAAATGGAATATTGAGCAACTATGAGAAGGAGTGAAGCTGTGAGATACGCCACGAGGTGAATGTACCCTGTAGGTAGCATTTTAAGTGAATATGCCAGAAACCAAGGCAAGACCTATAATGCCTCACCAATATGGACAAACTACATGTAAACTCAGAATTGATTCTTGGAGCACAGCCTAACAGGGAAAAGTTTATAACTGTGCCTAATAGTCTCCCCCTGAGTGCCTCTTTGTTGCTTAAATGTGGCCCTCTCGCTCTAGCTAAGCCACCTCAGTGGGTGCTCTCGCTGCCCTCCCCCCTACATGGACCTGACTCCCAGGGGTGTAAATCTCCCTGGCAACGTGGTATATGACTCCTGGGGATGAATCTGGACCCGGCATCATGGGATTGAAAACATCTTCTTGACCAAAAGGGGGATGTAAAATGAAACGAAATAAAGCTTCAGTGGCTGAGAGATTTCAAATGGAGTTGAGAGGTCACTCTGGTGGACACTCTTACGCACTATATAGATAACACTTTTTAGGTTTTAATGTATTAGAATAGCTAGAAGTAAATACCTGAAACTACCAAACTCCAACCCAGTATCCTTGACTCTCGAAGATGATTGTACAACATTGTAGCTTACAAGGGGTGACAGTGTGATTGTGAAAACCTTGTGGATCCCATTCCCTTTATCCAGTGTATGATGGATGAGTAGAAGAATGGGGACAAAGACTGAATGAAAAATAGGGTGGGATGGGGGTATGATTTGGGTGTTCTTTTTTACGTTTATTTCTTATTCTGATTCTTTCTGGTGTAAGGAAAATGTTCAAAAATAGATCGGGGTGGTGAAAGCATAACTATATGATGGTACTGTAAACAGTTGATTGTACACCATAGATGAATGTAGGCTATGTGAGTATATCTCAACAAAATTGAATTTAATTAAAAAAAAAGAAAGAGCATGGCCTTTTCCTGGGGTACATAACAACTTTAAACTACCACAGGTATATATAAACATACACATATATATGTGTAAAATTATAACTATGTTTTCTAACCCTGTATACAGAGCGGGCCTAGGAGCGATGACACCCTGAAATAAATGAGCGGAACTGGTACACTGACCATTTTCCTCTAAAAGGGACCAGGATTCTCTGGATAAATGGCTTATTCCAGGGCTAGGTAAAGCCTAAAATATATCTTATTGTGCCAGAAATAAAGTGCCCAAAGTATGAAAGGACCATGTCAAAAGATGAAAAAATCCAATTTTTATGACCTTTTACTGGTCAAATAAGTGATAATCAATACACCCAAATTAATAAGTAGAAATTGATTATAACCTTTCAAATATAATTAGAAATCATGTGTCTATGCAGATATGAATGGATAGATAGACACATAGATAGATCAATGGAAAGATGATGAATAGGATAATTACATACTTTTGTAGTGCCTCCCTACTAAAATACTTATCAATTACAAAGTGAAACTAAGTAAGTTCACAGTGAAGAATACTGGCAGACCTCTTCATACTCCAATGATTAATTTGACCACTATCAACAATGAGACAAATCAAAATTCATTGTCACCTTATATTAGTCAGGACTCTCTAAACAAACAGAACCAACAGGATCTATATGTGATTTTTTATGAAGAATTGGCTCATGAGGTCACAGCAGGTCCAAACTCTGTAGGACAGGACACAAGCTAGAAACTACCATAGAGGTAATGAAGTCCTTAGTCCAGAGAACTGGCTCACTGGTAATTCCTACCATAGCCATTGCTGACCTTGAGACAAAAATACTTTATCTGACCTTTAAAATCATTATCTATGGTTTTTTAGATTCTTAATTTGCCAGAGCTTCTATGATAAACCTAACAGAATGGTTGGCTTTAATTTATTGTCTCATGGTTTTGGAGGCTAGAGGTCCAAAATCAAGGTGTTGACAGGCCATGCTTTCTCTGAAGTCTGTAGCATCATGGTGGTGGCTTGCCAAGAATCCATAACTCAATCTCTGCCTCAGTAACACTGTCATCTGACTCATTCTGTCTCATTCCCACTCCTGCTACTCTCCTACTACTGTGTTCAAATTTCCTCTGCTTGTAAGAACTACAATCATAGTAGATTGAGACCCACCCTGATTCAGTTTGGTCTTATCTCAGTGGGATCTTCAAAGATCCTATTTACAAATGGGTTCATCTCAGTACCAGAGGTTAGGACTTGAACATGCCTGTGTGCTGGACATAGCTCAATCCAGAACATACCTGATAAGATGCAATGAGAAGAATGCATCACTTCTATGATTTGCCTGCCAAAGATACACAACCCAAAATGAAATCACACGAAACATCAGGTAAACCCCAATAGGGAGACATTCTATGAAATAATTGCCTTTTAATCTTCCAAAGTGTGAAGGCAATCAAAGCCAAGAAAAGAATATTACCTCTTCCAGACTAAAGATGACTAAAGACACATGCCCACTAAATGCACTCCTTGGTTCAAAATATGGATATTTTTGTTACAAAGACATTATTCAGCTAATTGATAAAACTTGGATAGATTCTGAGAATTGGATGTAGGTAATCTTAATGTCCTGAAATTCTGAATTTGATGGTTGTATTACAGTTATAAAGGAGAATGTTGTTGTTTGTAGGGAATACATGTTTAGAGCTGATGGAACATCAGATCGGAGACGTAATCTCAAAATGGTTAAAGGAAATAGTTTATTTATACTTCCAACTTTTCACAACCAATCTACAAAATCAGTAAATAAAATTTATGATATCATTTTAACATGATGGATGTGATATCTCTAGAGGCTTGCAATGAGTATGTCCTTCCGATAGCTAGTGTGCATGTTCAGTATGCTTAGAAGATAGCTAAGGGGCAGGTTCCCTTGAGTGCCTTGTGTCAGTTCTACCATGTGAAATATGGTGACTCAATTATCCTATGTCTTTTTCCTATTTGACCAACTGTAAAACCTTAATTCATGCAGGTTGACATAGTATCATTTAGTCTTCAGTTGGCATGACAGCTTTACATCTGGATGATGTCTCTCTGTCTGCCCTTCACAATTGTAGTCATACTACTTGGTGCTATCTCAATTTTAAACACGGGTGGAAGTACCAGCACAGAGATCACATTGCAGTTCTAAAGTGAAAGACAGACAACTGACAACCCCAAATATGTTTATATCATTATATCATCATCATATAAATGAGAATACAAAATTAGAAAAAGGCAATTCATAACAAGGAAAACAGAAATATCTTAGACTTGCAAGTATATGGAGACTAGATAGCAGACAAATACAATTTAACACAATGAGATACTGTTTAATAACTAGCTATTACATTGGGAAAATACGGAAAGCTAGATAATATCCAGTGTAAATGAATATATATAATCCATAAAAGGGATAACTTGCATTTTAGGCTCAAATTGCAACCACTTAAACCAGTTCTTCAGAGTGAAGGAAAGGCATCCTCACATAGTGTTTTCCATAGTTAGGCAGCATCTGACAGTCCTACCCTCTGGGCAAAACGGAATAATATGGAGTTTATCATAACAGTGTTATGTTATGGTTGCTCAACATTTAATGAACAAAAAGATGTATTTCCTTTATATTAATTCCATTCTTAAGATCCTAAATTTCTTGAGATACATAGAACCTTAGGATGTGACTATTCTGCCCCAAAATACCTTTGGACTCTGGGTATTTACAGAGGGAATTTTAGGTAAGAAAGAGATGAGGAAGATCTGGGAAGAGTGACAAAGACAGGAAATCCAAGAGAGAAGGGAAATCCCAGACTCCAATGTAAGGAAACTTTCATTAATTAATAAATGGTTCACCGGGAAAAGTAAAGACATGTTTTACCCTTTCCACAGGATTATGCTATCCTTGATCAGCAACAAGTAATTCCATCTTTCTGATATTGGATTATACCTACATAACCTCTCAGATGTTGTAAGCACAATTAGGAGCTTAAACCAACATATAATTATATAGCCCTTTACTCTTTGCAAAGGTTTTTCAAGCATTTGATCTTACTCTACCTTCACAAAATCAGTGAGATTTTATGGCATGTCTAAACCACACGGTATGTTGCAAAGCTGCAGTTGGAATACAAGATCCCATTTGCAAATGCCACAAAATATAAAGCACATGGGAAAGCATATATTGTGATATATAACAAGAACTATACAAATTCATGTCCCTCTGCCCAGAAATCCCACATACTGAATCAATTGGGAGGAAGTGATATGCAAAGTCATTTTAAGAATGAAGTATGCCCTAAATAAAACACAATTGACTATAACCTGATTAAATCTGATTAACTTCATTAGCATATTAAAAGGAGGAATGTGTCAATAAGAATTAACAGATGTAAGTTGTGCCCATTCAAGTTGTCTAGGTTCTGTCTTGCATAGAAACTACGACTTCCTAGAGTGCATATATAACCATTGTGAAGATGGATATATCAGCCTAACAAAAGCTCATGCTATTAAAACTTCAAATGATATAATTAACTCCTTTTGTTCTGATAGTTTAAGAAGAAACCATCCAATAATTTAACTTTATATGTAGCTTGTCTCCAGGGAGAGAGTATGCATGGAAACATGCTGTCCATAAGACAATTAGATTTCATATCATAAATTAACAAATTAACTGTGTGGCTTTCATGGTTCAATCTTTATTAAGTGTGTATATCAGCTTCTCCCAGTCCTTGTGATTCCAGTACCCTGGCCTCACCCCACCCTCAAAGCTGGTTTTATCTTTTAATTTCTTTCTGAGATTTTGAGCTTGATCTTGCTGCTGAAGTTCTGGAAGTGACTCATGGAAGGTGAAGATTGTTTAAACTAAATCATTTTACATGAAAGTTGAGGAGATTCTTAAATGTACACATTTAAATGTACAAATATTTTGGTGGTGGTTTTAGCACTTTATTTCCACTATTCCACACCATCTGAAGATCTGCTTTTTACCCAATTTTGTTACTTCAGAGTCTTCATGTTTAATTTTGTGCATGCAAAATATTCTGAGCTGTTAGAATAGACTCAACCATTTCTTCCAAAGTTATACATCAGAATTTTCCCAGTTTTACTGCTCATATAAATAAATACAAGGCGTAAACGTTTACTTCTGTTTTACTATCTCCTTACAGTAAATTCCCAGGAGAGGGATCAATTAATAAAACCATATATGCATTTTTATGGTTTCCATAATATAGTACTAAGAAGATCATACCAATTTAGAATGTTATCAATAATTTATGAGTAAGCCAGTATCATCTTAACCTTGTCATCTTGGTGTCTTATAATTTAAAATACTAATTTAGCAGGCACAAAAATTTGCCACAAGTTTACTTTCATTTGCATTTCCATAATTACTATAGATGATTTAGTTTTCCATTTCATCTTGTGTGAATTTTCTATGTCCTTTGGAAATGGTCTAATTATTTATTTTATTAGATTTTAGATTTAGAGCGCATAGCTTTGAGCATAACCTGAACATAAATGATATGGTTGTCACAAAAATGCATGAGACATCGTTGAAATGACAAAGTAGCCCAGGAATATTTGGACACTTTTAAAATCATCACCTGATTGCAAATTTAAATGTTTCAGACGTCTCTAGGTGAATATCTCAATATTATTTAAGACTCTTTCTAGAATGTTTTGCAAAAATAATTCTAATTAGATGTAGTCTGAGACAAATGCCCAAAAGGCAATATGAAATAAAAACACTAATGACACTACCTGAAATTCTATTAATGTTATTATTAGTTTATTTTGTATGTTGTTGATAATTACCCCTTTGGCCAATACCTATGCCTATCTATTAATCTAACCCATTTTATTATTACACCTCTGGAAATTTACTAATTTACTAATAAACTGACATTATTGTTTTTATAATTAGTCTTCAGGGAGTTTAGACATCTTAATTTACTTCTTGTAGGTCCTACCTAATTTGAATCATGAAAAGTTATACTTTCTGGAAATTGAGGAAAACGACCAGAATTTGAGCTATATATATATATATATATATATATATATATACACACACAAACACACACACATATATATACACACACACACACACATATATATATATATATACACACACACACATATACACAGACATTACAATATTTTTATACATTGGAATTATTGGAATTTTAGGAAATAAGATTTCATCTTTTGTACTACTGTGTTAATAGAGTAATCTAAATTGATAACTTGTCATTATTTGAATCTACTATATCTTTGGGAATGTTGAAAAAATGTATATCACACATTCAGAATGGTGTCTTTAAGGAGAATTCTTTCAGAGAATCATGTAGGTGCTCTGTCTTTCTCCCTTGGCTTTGCCCTTCAGATTTTCTCTGGGTGACCTCTCCTGTGCATTGAATAGCAGCCTTCCTCATATAATTACCCACCCACCCACCCAGATATAGTCTTCTCTCTTATTGATCAGGGTTTTCCATGAAAAGTCTTTCTCAAGTACAGATAGATTACATCTATTGTCTTTTCCTCATCTAAGAGTCCTGTCAGTCTATTATAGAAGGAAATTAAATCGACTTGGCACAGTTTGTTCCTCACAGAGTGAGGCTGATTGTTCTCAAGTACCTTGTCCTCTTCCGGGTGATTGCAAACTGATTAGTTGGCAGTTTGTTCCAGTTGCTTCCCAACTATTGAAATTTTAAGCTGACCAGTTAATAATTATGAAGAGAAAACTTTTTTTTAATTTCAAAAATAAGATATATTATCAATCCTTTCTATCATGTCAAGGATTCTCTATGACTTCCATAAGTCATCAAAAAGATTTGCTGATTACTTAAGAGCACGCTATCATAGATTATTGGACTAGGGTTGTAAGGCCTATAAAGCTGCTCTCATCACTTCCTCCATATTTACCACAATCCTGTAAGTTTCTCGATGTTCTCTAGACAATCTTATCTTTATTGAATTTATTGATATTTCTATATAAAGATGAGCCATATTTCTGATGCAGCAGTTGACGGGAGAAAAAACTTTTAAAGCTGAGGTTTTTTAAGGCACTTCAATGGTGTACACACTTTGGAATATTGCATATCTCTGTCCAGTGTTAAGTAACTTCCCAGATGATTGTTCAGCCGACTACATATGTTGATATTCAAATGACCATATAATTACTCACAGATTGTAAGGAAAATACTTTCAAGGTTTTGTATAATCTGTGATGATGGATAATGAGATGATTTTAGTCATGTGATAGTGCATTCTAAAATGAACAAGTTGTGTTTTTAAATACTTAGCCAGATATTCTTGATAAGAAAGCTTCTCCCAGAGTTTTAATTAGGGGCCATGCATTAGGGATCTGCATTATTTCTTCCAGGTTCCTGCCATCTCAATGACTGCACAAACAATAATTTGCTAAATGGTGCCCTTGTGCCCTGAAAAAAGTAAAGCAAATTACAAAAGCACAAAGCTTCCCAGGAAAGAGTGTGAACCTCCCGGTATGTTCCATGGTCAGCAGTGATACAGTTTCCAAAGCAGCATACAATTGTTAAACTGAATGACCTTCAAAATCTCTGTGCACGCTGGGTCAGGACCTATTTGTATTAAGAAAAAGAATATGAGGATAACAAGTAAAATCTTGCCTTATTTAATTCAGGTGCAAAATACTTGTACCAGCTCTGAATTAAGTGCCTAGGATGGTCATTGAGGCCCGGCAGATGTAATTCAGGGTAGTCCCTTCCTAGGCGACAAAACTGCATTTGTACACAATCTGCTTCACCCAGGAACACATTTTTCTATTTTTACAGAACATGAATTATAAGGCACGGATGTGCAGAGATATCATCACAATACACTTTGGGGAAGAAAAAACTCTCAACAAAGCAAAATTGAATCACCATTTGAACATCGTATAATGCCACTCATTTCTTTCTATCAGTTTGGTTGGAATACACACAAAACATAAAACCAAAATGCTCTTTTTGTTGATTTGCCAAATAGCTGAGTGTTTCATATATATTTTCTCTGCATTAAATTTATGCTGCCTTTGTCTAATCACCCTGCTTTTCACATTTTCTACTTAATTTGACAGGAGTAAGCAATGCAAGCTACGCTTCCATCATAAGAAGTTTCCAAGCAGTCTTGGTGTTGCTGAGTAGTCGAGAATTCAGTAGAAGAGAGGTAAGGCTGAAGGTACAATTCTGCTCTGGTTCTCAAGCCTTAGCACAGCACATGAGGTTTGGCAAGGCCATCCAAACTTATTTAGTTTTGCATGGAGAAAATGAATCTTAAGAACTGATTTGAAATATTGGCTTATTTTATTCATTTAATAAAGATTTATTGAGTGTGACTTAGAAATGTTAGGCAGTTCTAGAAACAGTTCTAGGTACTATGGCTACAGTGAAACATGGAAGTCAAAAACCTGCTCAAGTGGAACTCGCATTCTAATAAGGATGGAGTGGGTAATGCAGGGCATGGAGAGTAAACAAAGTAGCAAACAATTAAATGAACAGCATAAAAAACAAACTGAGAGGGGCTATGAAGGCAAAAACTAACTAACTAAATAAATGAATACAGAGACCAAACAAACAAGCAAAAATCAATCAAAAAACAAAAAAGACAAAAACACACCCGCAGGGTGATATGATTGAAAATGAACAGGGATGGGGAATAAGAGCTAATTTATATTGTATGGTCAGAGAGGTTCCTTTGGAGGAAATGATATTTGAGTTTAAAACTAAATTATAGGCATATGCCATTGCCCACCACTGCATCCCCTGCCTGCTGTCTCCTTCAAACTGTTTGCAGAAAAAGTCCCAGAGACAGCAGAAAATTTTCATGGTCTGAGCACTGGGGAGAAAGGACTTGGTTATAAGGGTTCCTGCTTTCACAGAATTATTCCTGGGTTTATGTGCCAGGGTGGTGAATTCACACGCCATAACATAACTTGTATGGTGTCAAGTCCATCTACAGGGAGAAGTTTGATGATGAGAACTTCATCCTAAAGCATATGGGTCCTGGCATCTTGTCCATGGCCAAGGCTGGACCCAACACAAATGGTTCCCATCCGTACTGCTGAGACTGGGCAGTTGTATGGCAAGCACATAATCTTCGGCAAGGTGGAAGAGGGCATGAACACTGTGAAAGCCTTGGAGCACTTTGGGTCCAGGAATGACAAGACAAGCAGGATCACCACTGCAGACTATGGACAAGTCTAATAAACTTGATTTGTATTTTGTCTTAACCACCAGACCATTCCTCTGTAGCTCAGGACAGTGTCCCACCTCCCCTGGTCTGCTCTCAGTATCCTATCATCTTTGTGCTCTCCCTGCAGTTCTTTGGGTTCTACATTATCCTCCCCTTGCCAGTCCAGCTGGATTGCAAAGTTGAGTTTGTGATTATGAAATAAAAACTTAACCATAAAAAATTCTAAATAACAGTACAGAATAGCATTTATGAAGAGTGTAATTACTGAATCATCTGATAAATATTTGTTTGACTTTAAAAAATTAACAGTTTTCTATTTTAGCTGTACTACTTTGTAATAACACCGGTAATGAATAGGAGTTTTTCCATACTTTTTTGATATTGTCAATTTACTTTTGTTTTGTTTTTGTTGGTGGTGTTGATATTGTTTCAACCATTCTAAAAGGTTATATAGTAGTGTAACATTGTGGTTTATTTGGATTTAGCTAATGAATAATAATGAGCATAACTATCTTTTTTGCTGTAATAGCTGTTGGAATTTTATATTGGATAATTTGGTTTCTTATCATTGAGTATGACAGCATTTTGTATATTCTCTATACAAGTCTAATATCAGAAAATGCATTTTGAAAATACTTTTCCCAATTTGTAGCTCATTTCTACTTACTCTTAACTGCATATTTTGAAAACCAGAAGTTTGTAATTTTGATGAAGCGCATTTATCAAATAAAAAAAACATTTATTATTGTTTTTCTGGTATGCATATGTTTTGTGCAGTATTGAAGAAATCCTTGCCAAACCCAAGGTCTAAAAGATTTTTCTCTTATGTTTTTTCTCAAAGTTTTCTAGGCTTATTTGTATTTTAGGTCTAAAATTTATTTTGACTTTTTTTAATATGGGGAAAAGAATATGTTAAAGTTTATTTTTTTATATATTAATGCCTGGTTGTCCCATCTAATTTGTTGAAAAGAGTATCCTTTATTGATTAAATTGTCTTTGTACCTTCATTGGAAATCAGCTGAATATATATGTATAAACACAAACACAAGCATGCAGCAATGATTAATTTCACTAACATAAACAATTTGTGTTCATTTGGCTAGGTTATGGTATCCAGATGTTTTGTCAAGCAAGCACTGTCATGATTGTTAGTGTGAAGATATTTTGTAAATGGATTTAAATCATTAGCCAGTTGATTGTGTCTATGGCAGATGACATCTACAATCAACAAAGGAGACTGCCTTCAGTAATGAGAAGAGTTGCCTCTCCTCCAATCAGTCAGAGGCCTTAAAGCAAGGGTTTTAAAGTTTGAGGGTTTCAGCAGTCAGAAAGAAGAATTTCCATCTCTACTTCAGCTAGGCAGCTTCTCCTGGGGAATTCAACATCCCCGTCATCAAGTGTATGACTTATGGCCTGCCCTAGGGAATTCAGACTTGCCATTCCCCATGGTCACATGAACCAATTCCTATAATAAATCCCTTAATACTTATGCATACACAATTTACATAAATATATATATATATGTATATATATATGCACATCTCTTAATATTTATGTATATGGATGTTTCTCTGGAAAACCCTCACTAATACACACACACACACACACACACACATACATGGCCAATAATATTTTTCCATTGATCTTTGTATCTCTCTGTTTGGCAATACTGTATATTCTCTTGATGACTATGGCTTAAATAATAAGACTTTAAACAAAGTACTGTGTCCTATAAATTTGTTCTTTTTAAAATTTCCTATGACATTCAAGTTCCTTTGATTTTCCCATATAGATTTTTGAATCAGCATGTCAATTTCTACAAAAAAATCTTGCTGAGATTTTGATTAGGATTTTTTGAATCACTAGATTAATTTGAGGAGAATTGATGTTAACAATATTGAATCTTCCAAGCCATGCACATAGTATATCTCTCCATTTCTTCAAGTGTTTATATAGAGATTATGCACATAGTTTACGGGATTATTACATAAGTTTCAGCATTTAGGATCCTATTTTAAGTGTTGCTATTGTAAGTGCTACTATCTGTGTTTGTGGGATTTTTTGTTTTTAATTTCAATTTCCAGTTGCTCATTGCTTGTTCAGGTATGTTTGTTTAATTTTTTGTGGTATGAGAATACTTTTTATGCTTTCCATTCTTTTAAATTGGTTGTGAATATAACACTGTTCTATGGCCCAGAATATGGTCTAACTCAGTAAATCATCCATGTGTCCTTGAAAAGAATGTACATTTGGCTCTTTGGGGGGGCTGCGTGTTTTACAAATGTCAACTAAGTCAAATTGGTTGTTATACTGTTCAAGTCTTCTAACTCCTTGCTGATTTTTCTTCTACTTGATATATTGATTTCTGAGAGAGGGGGGTTTTGAAGTCTTCAAGCAAAATTGTGGATTTGGCTATTTACACTTTCAGTTCTATTAGATTTTCCCTGACACATTTTAATGCTTTGCTGTCAATTGCACATATATTTATGATTTTATGTCATTTTGGACAATAAATCCCTCCATAAAAACTTAATTTTCCTCTGGTAATATTTCCTATTCTGAAGTGTACATTGTCTGATATTAATTTAGCTGCTCCAGCTTTCTTTTGGTTGAGGCTTGCGTGGTATATTGTTTTCCATTTCTTTACTTTTAACTTATGTATATCTTTATATTTTAAGTTGGTTTCTCATAAGTAGCCTATATTTGGATGCTTTTTTTTGTTGTTTTGTTTTGTTTTTTATCAGCTCTGCCAATTCTGTCTTTTGATTGGAGTGTTTGGACCATTTATATCCAATGTAAGTATTGATATTGTCAAATTATTATCTACCTTCTTGCTAGCTGTTTTCTATTTATTTCATGCATTATTTTTCCCTTTCTCTATGATTTTTGTTTAATTGGGTATCTTCCTACGAATCTGTTTTATTCTGATTACTGGCTTATTATTCATACCTCTTTTAAAAATCTAGCGGATTTCCCATTGAATGGAATAGTCATATTTAGTTAATCCCAGTCTTCCTTTAAAAAATATTACACTGCTTAATTTATATTTTAAAAACCTGAAATGTATATGCTTTCATTTTCTCTCTCCCATCTTTTGTGCTATTGTTGTCATTAATTTTAATTTACATGTGCTGTAAACCCTCAAAATATTTCTGTTTTGCTTTTTGCAGTCAATTAACTTTTAGAGTGATTAATGTAATATTTTTATATTTACCTACATTTTAGTTATTTCCAGAGTTCTTTATATTTTTGCATATATCCAATAATTTTCTTATATAAAAACATTTCTGATTAAAAAAATGCCTCTATTTTTTTTGTACCACAGATCTGCTCCTAATAAATTTTCTTAGATTGTGATTCTTTGAAGAACTCTTTTCCACTTATATTTCCAAATGATACTCGTCTGAGTATGGAATTCTGGGTTGCTGAGATTATCCCTCAGTACTTTAAAGATGCCATTCCATTTTCTTTTGGTTTGCTTTTTTCCTTAAATATTTAATCTTTGTTCCTATGTACATAATGCATCAGTTTTCTCTGACTGCTTTCAAAATGTTCTCTTTAGCTTTGGTTTCCAGCAGTATGAATTTAATGTGTCTAGGGGCCTCTATATGGCTTGCTACTGATTTTTCCATGGGTTTTCTGAGATCCTTGGATTTGTGATTTGATGTCTTTTATTATTTGTGGAAATTTGTCTACCTTTATTTCTCCAGATATTTCTTCTGACTTTTTCTTAACTTCTCTGTTTTCATTCAGGGATGTTAGTCTGTTCAATATTGCCAGGTTATTATTTAAGCACCTACCTCATCCCCCCCCCTTTAAAGTGATATTGATAATAATATAAACGGAACCAATAATAGCTTTACTTTATATGGTAAATTCAATGCCAGCTACTTTACAAACTTCATCTTATTTATTCTCAACACAATGAAACTTATAATGAAGACTCTATGATCCCAACTTCACAGATGAGGAAACAGTCCCAGAGAGATTATATAATATGGTCAATAAGAAACAGAACTAGTATTTAAACTCAACTCTGTGTGTCTCTGAAGCACATGATTTTCTAATATATAATGCTACTGAAGTTGGTTATTTCCAGGGATTTCTCAGATCTTTTTTATGTATGAAATCTAAAATATTGTTTAACTTACTCAATGCTGTTGCTTTGCTTTTTATACTCATCTTTCATCTATTTTTAAAAAGCAGAGTAGAATATATTTCTTTCTGTCTTATCAGAAACACATTTTCCCTTTTTTATAATTCATTTATCTATTAATTTAAGAAACATCATGGATGGGGCAAAAATCCTTTAAAAGTCAGATACGAATTTGCATGCTGATTTGGCCACTTCCTGAGTTGTGACATTGTACAAATCGGTTAACCTGATAATCTCAACTTTCTCATCTTTAATACGAAGTTAATACTATTCAATTTTTGCATAATTTTGAAGACTTATATGATATAGCATATGAACTGTATAGCATAGTACCTAGTCCACGGCAGATGCTGACTATGTCTTGGTTTACTTATTCCTTCTCATATCATTTCCAATCTTGCACTTTATTTACCTGCTGTTTCCCTAGACTCCATTCTTGATATAGCATTCTCCACTGTTTTCCTAATATCTGATCCCTTTATGTCATCCTGTTTGAATTCACTTCTCAAGGTTGTTCTTTCTCTTGGGCTAATTCTCTCCAACATTAGGAGGGTTTTTCCTCTGGTTCTCTGGTCTCAGGACACAACTCTAGCTTTATCTGTAATTAAGGATCAGGTTGACTCCACTGATATCCACTTATATCATATATTGGCTTCATTCTCACCTTTATATCTCAATTGCTCCTTCAGACCTTTGTAACAATTCTTCTTCATCTTTTTTAGATATAATTTGTGCATAATTATTTATTCTGTGTCTCCAATTATTAATTATGGCATATTTGTACTGATGTAGAACCTCATTCATATCTACAACTCCTTATGTAAAACCCGTGGAGTAAAGATGACTATTTAAACCTCAAATTTTTTGGATTTTAGAACAATGTTACAGTACATTAAGCAGGTATCATATAACGCCTTAAAAGAATCTAGGGAAGCAGCATATACGCAAACAATTTAAAAGCTCTGCAGGAAAACATGCAAATGTTCACACTAAAGACTTTCATAAATAATCTCACATTAGTTCAAGTCAAGATTTGCTGAAAAATGACATGATAAAACTTTCAGTTTTGAAGAATGTTGGGTTTGAGAATTA